>NC_089845.1:11878459-12178459 GCF_035609145.1 Eleutherodactylus coqui
TGATCCAGGTGTATTGCAGCTTACTGCTGCGGGATTAGGAGAGAGGCAAGTTTCTGGGGTCCCCAGATTCATCTCACAATTAATGGGTCCACGCGGTAGACCTTTAGAAGACAGTATGTCGCTGGATAGTCAGAGCACCCTCATGTCTATATCTCATTGAGGAGGAGGAGGAGGAGCATGAGAAGGGGGAAGAGACAGCTTGCCCCAATGCTGAAGGTACCCATGCTGCTTGCCTGTCATCCTTTCAGCGTGTATGGCCTGAGGAGGAGGAGGATCCTGAAAGGTATCTTCCTAGTGAGGACAGCCATGTGTTGCATACAGGTACCCTGGCACACATGGCTGACTTCATGTTAGGATGCCTTTCTCGTGACCCTCGCGTTTCACGCATTCTGGCCACTACGGATTACTGGGTGATGCTATACCACAGGACCCTGGCGGACAAACTGATGGTAAAATTCCCATCCGACAGCGCTGATGGCAGAAGGCGCAGTTCCGAGGGCCAGGTAGCAGGGGAGGCACGGAGATCAGGCAGCATGTACAGCGCAGGCAGGGGAACACTCTCCAAGGCCTTTGACAGCTTTATGGCTCCCCAGCAAGACTGTATCACCGCTCCCCAGTCAAGGCTGAGTCGACGGGAGCACTGTAAAAGGATGGTGAGGGAGTACGTAGCCGATCGCACGACCGTCCTCCGTGACACCTCTGCTCCGTACAACTACTGGGTGTTGAAGCTGGACACGTGGCCTGAACTCGCGCTGTATGCCCTGGAGGTGCTTGCTTGTCCTGCGGCTAGCGTCTTGTCAGAGAGGGTGTTTAGTGCGGCTGGGGGAATCATCACGGATAAGCATACCCGCCTGTCAACTGACAGTGCCGACAGGCTTACACTCATAAAGGTGAACAAAGCCTGGATTTCCCCAGACTTCTCTTCTCCACCAGCGGACAGCAGCGGTACCTAAACAATACGTAGGCTGCACCCGCGGATGGAAGCATCGTTCTCTATCACCATAAAAAACGGGGACCTTTTAGCTTCATCAATCTGTGTATTATATTCATCCTCCTCCTCCTGTTCCTCCTCCTGAAACCTCACGTAATCACGCCGAACGGGCAATTTTTCTTAGGCCCACAAGGCTCAGTCATATTACTTTTGTAAACAATGTTTATACGTTTCAATTCTCATTAAAGCGTTGAATCTTGCCCCAGAACCAATTTTTATTTTAACTGGGCTGCCTCCAGACCTAGTTATAAATTAAGCCACAGTAACCAAAGCGATTAATGGGTTTCACCTGCCCTCTTGGTTGGGCATGGGCAATTTTTCTGAGGTACATTTGTACTGTTGGTACACCAATTTTTTTGGGCCCTCGCCTACAGTGTAATCCTAGTAATTTTTATGGGCTTCGCCTGCACTCATGGTACAGCAAGGTGTGTGGGGTTGGCCTACACTTTTGCTACATAAATGTAACTGGGGCCTTGTCTATACTGCAACTACTGAAATGTGAGAAATGTGAAAGAGACTGTTATCTCCCTAAACTGCTGCAACGGGAATGTTACTGTGGCCTGTCTTGACTGCTACTACTACTGAAATGGAACTAATACTGTGCTCCCCCTATACTGCTGCTTCGGAATTGTTACTGGGGCCTGTCTTGAGTGCTACTATTACTAAAATGGAACTAAGACTGCGCTCCCCCTATACTGCTGCTTCGGAATTGTTACTGGGGCCTGTCTTGAGTGCTACTATTACTGAAATGGAACTAATACTGTGCTCCCCCTATACTGCTGCTTCAGAATTGTTACTGGGACCTGTCTTGAGTGCTACTATTACTGAAATGGAACTAAGACTGCGCTCCCCCTGTACTGCTGCTTCGGAATTGTTACTGGGGCCTGTACCTAATGCTACCGCTGAAATGTTACTAATTCTGGGCTCTGCCTATACCGCTGCTAATGCTATGTCACTGGGGTGTGGAAACGGAGGCTTCCCAAAGACATGATGGCGGCGAGGCCATTTCCCACCAACGCAGTTACTGTTAAGGTGCATATAACCACGGACACGTGGAGAGGACACGTAGTGCCTCAAAAACATCCCCCTCCTCCTCCAACAATGAAAGCATTCTTGGCAAATACCTTTGCATTGGTCCGTCTGGTGGCAGTCCAAGAATTTCACCTTTAACGACACAACAAGAGAGCCCCCCCCCCCCCCCACCATCCCCCCGCCACGGCCCACTTAATCCTGGCCACATTCCGAAAACCAACTAAATAAAACCGCGCTACTAGGTCCGCAGTCGCCACCACATTCCCACCCACGCAGTTACTGTTAAGGTACATATTACCAGTCTGACTGGGGCATGCACTGTGGGCCGAAGCCCACCTGTATTGTATTTGACGTTAGCTCTGCTGAGCAGGGCACTGCAATGGGATACATTTATGCACCGCCGGTGGGTTCCAGGGAGCCACCCATGCTTTTGGTCCACACGGACTTCATATTAGGGATTTGTACCTGCCTGTGTCTATGTATTAAAAACCCTGGTCAGACTGGGGCATGCAGTGTGGGCCGAAGCCCACCTGCATTTAATCTGATGTTACCTCAGCTGTGCTGGGCAATGCAATGGGATTTATTTATGTACCGCAGGTGGCTTCCTGGGACCCACCCATGCTGTTGGTCCACACAGAGTTGTACCTGCCTGTGTCTATTTATAAAGAACCCCGGTTGGACTGGGGCATGCAGTGTGGGCCAAAGCCCAGCTGTATTTAATCTGACATTAGCTCTACTATCCGGGGCACTGCATTGGGACAAACTACAGGATCAATACAACGCTAATGAGACGTGCACAGCTGCGCTAGCATTGAAGTCCGCTGTAGGCACGCGATTGCTGAGGGTTTGTGCAGAGGCCTATGTCCTGGGTGCAGTGAAAGTCCGCTTCCAGCCTAGGATTGCTGAATCTGTGGGCCGAGGCCTATGTCGTGGGCGCGGTGCAAGTCTGCCATGTTTGGCCGCTCAGATCAATTTTTGGTTCATGTTTTGGGTTTCCTAGGACCCACCTATGCTGTTGGTGCAAACTTAGTTCCCATTGCGGTGTTTGACCTGTCTGGCACAAAGGCACTGACTGACTTGGGTAGAGGGCAGAGCGCTGACGGCTTTCCCCTTGCAGTGTGGATTGAGCTATGCGACACCTTGACAGAATGAATACTGTGTGGCACATGGATTCCCCATTGCTATGCCCACGTTTGCAGCTCCTGACGGAGGTGGCACAGGATTGGAGTTCTCATTGCTTCTGTACAGCATTGTGGGCTATCGCCCCGCCCCTTTTAAAGAGGGTCGCTGCCTGGCCCTGCCAACCCTCTGCAGTGTGTGCCTCTGGTTCCTCCTCATGGCAGACGCACTTATAAATAGACATGAGGGTGGTGTGGCTATGAGGCCAGCGTGTGGCATGAGGGCAGCTGAAGGCTGCGCAGGGACACTTTGGTGTGCGCTGTGGACACTGGGTCGTGCGGGGGGGTTGGGCAGCATGTAACCCAGGAGAAGTGGCAGTGGAGTGTCATTCAGGCAGTGATTGTGCTTGGTTGGAGGTAGTGTGGTGCTTAGCTAATGTATGCCTTGCTAATGAGGGTTTTTCAGAAGTAAAAATTGTTGGGAGGGGGGGGCACTCTTGCCGCTATTGTGGCTTAATAGTGGGACCTGGGAACTTGAGATGCAGCCCAACATTTAGCCCCTCACCTGCCCTATCCGTTTCTGTGTCGTTCCCATCACTTTCTTGAATTTCCCAGATTTTCACAAATGAAAACCTTAGCGAGCATCGGCGATATACAAAAATGCTCGAGTCGCCCATTGACTTCAATGGGGTTCGTTACTCGAAACGAACCCTCGAGCATCGCAGAAAGTTCGACTCGAGTAACGAGCACCCGAGCATTTTGGTGCTCGCTCATCTCTAATAATTACCTCTTTGTGATTTGCTGCTCCATCTATTTGCTTCAGTAATAGATTTTCAGTAGCTACTGTTATATTTGGTGTCTATAGAAAACACCTATGAGGATTTTATTGTTGTTTTTCTTTTATATTGTTGTTTTTCACATATATTTCTACCCATAGAGATGCCACGCGTTCATCTCGCTCTCATATATCCTCCTGTAATGTGTGCTTTAGACTGCATTCAGACGAACGTATATCGGCTCGGTTTTCACGCCGAGCCGATATACATTGTCCTCGTTTGCAGGGGGGAGGATGGAAGAGCCAGGAGCAGGAACTGAGCTCCCACCCCCTCTCTGCCTCCTCTCCGCCCCTCTGCACTATTTGCAATGGGGAGAGGCGGGGCGAAGGCGGGGCTAAGTTCAGAGAATTAGCCCCACCCCTGCTCCACCTCCTTTAATTGCAAATAGTGCAGAGGGGCGGAGAGGAGGCAGAGAGGGGGCGGGAGCTCAGTTCCTGCTCCTGGCTCTTCCATCCTCCACCCCCTGCAGATGAGGAGGACGTATATCGGCTCGGCGTGAAAACTGAGCCGATATACGTTCGTGGGAATGCAGCCTTAAACAGGATTTTACATAAATGCCACCACTCCTTCTTTCTGCTTTTTGCCATTCTTTCTGAACAGACTGTAACCCTGTAAGTTCACCGCCCAGTCACAGTTTTCATCCAACCAGGTCTCTGGTACTCCCACTATATCGTAGTTTTCCTCAAATATTATTACTTCTAGTTCATCTGCCTTATTGGTCAGACTTCTAGCATTGGTTACCATGCAGTTCAGACGTTTTTGGTGATTTTTTTTTAAATTTTAGCTGTATTCCTATTAACTATAGACAGTCACAATTAAACTAAACTAACAACACATAAACAAATGTAACATTCGTTCACAGTTCAGAGAGAAAAGGAAAGGCGGGTTGCACATCTGCACAGGGATTCCACTGTCGTCCTCTGTACAGGGGAATCCCCATGGCTAAACAGTCTTATCTCTGGACGGAACCAAACTACGCCGAGTGGATGCCATTGACTACAATGGTGTATACCCACTTTCTGCCCAGCTGCCCAGCTTTTGGATGAAAGAAAAAGCGCTGCATGTAGCGCTTTTTCGTTCAGCAATTTCTGCCAGATCTGCAGCAGAACCTCCAGCCAGAGGTTCCCTCTAAGGGCTTATTTACACTAGCATATACCAGTCAGCGTTTTCATGGCCGTCTGATTTATGCTTCTATCTGAGCAGTCCCCCCCCCCTTCCCTCCCCCTCATTGGCTCTCTGCTTTTCTCCTCCCCTCCGAGCGATTTGCAATGGGGATGGGTGGGATGGGGCGGAGCTAAGTTCCTGCCTCCTCCCCACCCCTTGTTTATAGCCAGCAATGGCAGTGGGCTGGACAGAGCGGAGCTTAGCTCTGCTCTTGCCCCACCCCCTCCCATTGCAAACACAGGAGTGGAGGAGAGAGGCAGAGAGTCGGTAAGGGAGTGGGAAGGGGGGAACTGCTTAGATGGAAGCGTATGTTGGCTGGCCATGAAAACGCTGGCTGATATACACTCGTGTAAATATGCCCTAACTTAGATAATAAACAGACCACATTTTATTAGTAGTCCGTGCAGAAATCCAGGTGATTACAAAATGATCTCCCTTTTCTTGTAACTGCATAGTGCTAACAAGCCAAGCAATAAGGACTTAAGGCTAATGGTCACATTAACAGACTTTCATAGAATTGTTTGTTTGTGACTAGTGGTTCATTAAAAAATGCCTGTGAAAGCTAATGCTTACTTGTTAGGTGCCAACTGCTGTCGCCGGCACTATTCTATCTGGGGTCTCTGAAGTATTACATGATCACGCTGACCGCAGCATCTCTTGGCTACTTACTATGAACTTTAAAATGGTAACTACAATCACAATTATAAGCTCAAGCTTTTGTAGCTTCCTAAAAAAAATCACATCAAAGACATTGGGAAAAAGTTCCCAATTTTCACAGATTTTCCAGGAATTTACAGACAGCTGACAATTCTGGCAACAGCTCCAAAAAGCTACTACAATGTAGAAACCAATCTGTAGTAGCAAAACCAGGGAGCACAAGGCTTCTGCAGCATACAATAAGACAAAATAGACATTATGTAGAGAGGCGCACATTGATGGAGCTATCTTTAGTAACAATGCCTGCAAGTCCCCTTCAGAGAATTCAGCAAAGTACTTCCAGCTCCTCCTCTGCATCTGATATTCTAACTTTAGTCATCTTTGCCTGCATATAAAGTGCTATTGTCTTGTCACATTGTGTTTAGTTGCTCATTTGTCTGTATTGTTACTTGTTACAAAATCTCTAACGATGCATCATTTCTGGCTTTCAGTTAATAGGCTGCATTATTGGTCGACAAGGCAGCAAAATCAATGAAATCAGGCAAATGTCTGGTGCACAGATCAAGATTGCAAATGCATCAGAAGGCAATGGAGAAAGACAGGTCACAATCACTGGATCTCCTGCAAACATCAGCTTAGCACAATACCTTATTAATGCCAGGTAAGTTCACATGTTCCCAGTTTTCAAATTTTCTTTTTCAGTTTTAAGATTTTTTAAGTTTCAAGATTTTTTAAAGAAACCAGCTTAGTTGAAGATGGTTAAAACATTGAGGTTCAAAACAAATAATCTGTGTTTTAAAACTGTATTGTGCAGTCCAGCGGGCTCTACAAACCGTAAAACATTGAGCAGAATATTTAATTATATTTTATAGCATGATAACATATTATATACTGGATTTTACTACACTATAAGGCTACATTCACACTAGCATATTTTCGACTGGTCCAGTTTTATTAAAAATGGAAATGAGAAGTGAAATGGAAAGCATCTGTAAGCTTTCCTTTTTTCAGCATTTAAGTGATGGTTGTTCTTCAATGAATGTGGCTCAGTGGTTAGCACTGTTGCCTTGCAGTGCTGGGATCCTAAATCCAAATCTCATCAAAGGCAACATCAACTTTGAAAAGCTACATACAGCCATCACCCTTGGTCAGATTTGAACCTCTAACTCCAGCACTGCTGTGGCAGCGGTGCTAATGACTGAGCTACCATGCCTCAGAAAAGTAATCACAATGCGGACATACAACTTCCAGGCAAATGTTGATAGTCAGACATGAACCTAGAATCCCAGGGTTACAAAATGTGGTGGCTCAGTCATTAGCGCTGCTGCCCTTCAGTGCTGGAGTTGTAGGTTAATATCTGACCAAAGGTGATCGCTGTATGGAATTTTTTAAGTTGATGGTGTCCTTGATGAGATTTAAACCTTGGACCCCAGCACAGCAAGGCAACAGTGCTAACCACTGAGCCACATTCATTGAAGAGCCACTGATGCAGAAAACGGATTCAAACTGAAGACCTTCCACTTCAATACATTGAAAACAAGAACACCGTGATATCATGCTAGATCCTAACTCATCTAATTCATTCTAATGTTTGAATTTACCACAAAGCTCAGTATTTTACAAGTATGTTTGCAGATTCTGCGTTATCTAATGAAAGGATACAAAATCAGAACGCAATACAAATTTAATTTGTACACTGAAAATTATATTCCCAATTTATTATAAAAATCAGTTCTTGCAGAGAATACATTTAGCTGTACTACTAGCAGAGCAGCTCTGGGGAAAGTGGCAGCACTAGGAAGCATGTGATGTTCACTTACATCAATCTATTTACTAGTAACCCCTTGACATGCAACTGGATTTTCAGGGATCAAAAAAATCTATAATATTCCAACGTCATTTTTCAATGGGTGGAAGTTGAAACAACAATAAATTATCTTTAGAAGACATTAAACAACCTATTTTTCTCTATGAACTTTTAGTACCCAGTTCATTGGTTACTCGATTGGCGATATGAAAATACAATATTTATTTTGTATCTATCTCCCCATCTCATATCTATCTATCTATCTATCTCATATCTATCTATCTATCTATCTCACATCTATCTATCTATCTATCTCACATCTATCTATGTATCTCACATCTATCTATGTATCTCACATCTATCTATGTATCTCACATCTATCTATCTATCTATCTCCCTATCTCATATCTATCTATTTCATATTTATCCATCTATCTATCTATCTATCTATCTATCTATCTATCTATCTATCTATCTATCTATCTATCTATCTATCTATCTATCTAATATCTATCTCACATCTATCTATCTCAAATCTATCTATCTCATATCTATCTATCTCATATCTATGCTAGTTTTATATATGTAAGATCAAAAATGTATATATGTATATTTTAAGCTCTACGTGTAAAAAATCAGATATAGGATTAATATGTATAAGGAAATCACATATTTCAATGATCTCCGAGAGACATTCACATTTATCTTTACATTGTCCTTGAGCTTAATGAGTGCTGTCCTCAGCACTCCCAGTCACCCATGCTTTCTGATCAGATGTCCATCAGCTTCCCTCATGGGTCCAGGATCTGGCCTCAGCAACAGATCCTGGTATCTTGTAAGATGGATCACTCACTTCAACTTATGCCCCTTTTACACGGGCTGACAGTCCTTTAAATGACTGCTCAAGTGCTGACGTCACCGCTAAGGTCATCAACACTCGTGCAGTGTTTACATTGAAAGCCTTCTTGCTGGATCGCTGGCTTCTCGCTTAGCGCTTCACCTTCTACGTGGAGCATGAGACACCAGTGATATTTTTTATGCTGAAAGTCAGTGATAACGACAAGTGAAGGAATACTGAGTAATTTCTTTCACATTTACACTGAACAATTATCACTCAAATTAGTTTGTTTGGACAAATTTTGATAGATAATCGTTGCGTGTAAATGGGCCTTTACTCCATTCAGCTCCTCCCCCAGCCACATGGTCTTTGTCTCTTTACAACCTCTCCTCTGCTGAACAGTTAAGTTAGGCATAATTGACAGACCTAAACAAAAGGGGAAGGCAGGTTCATTAATCTCCTGATGCACTGCATTCCTAACTGACTTTGGCATTTGGTACACGACTTGTTGAATCGGAGGGATACCCTGTGTGTCCTCATAATGTTGAGTTAGCGTTGTTTATTAAGTCCTATGCCACCCCCACACACTATAAGTTGTTCTGGCTCAGGTCAGTCTGCCAGGGCTATTGACTGAGTTAGGATTTTTTCTACATGGGTCGATAAATCATACAGAATCCCAAATAAATGATTATCATTCAGTGTAAACGCTTGTCCTGATTGAATAATAAATGAGAATTTGTTCGCTTCTCGTTCGGCGTTCAAATTTTACATGCAGAAAACGGAACGAGGGATAAATCCGTTTGAACAGGCCGTCATTTACTTATGAATGACTGCTTGCTTACTGTGAATGGAGGCGGGTGGGCCTGGAATAATTCTCGGCCGCTTCACCTGCATTTACTAGTGCTGATGGTTCCTGTGTAAAAATGCAGGAATGATTACTGCTGGGACAACCTGTCGTCATCCGCACCCGATAAGATGTCCCAAGTAAAAGGGCCTGATAGAGGAAGAGGGGTTGTAGCATGGTCAGGGCTTAGGTCCACACAATGCTATAACCCCTCTCTCTCTATCATGTGCCTAGACAGAAGTGAGGACAATATAGTATCATAGCGTGAAGGATGGGCACACAGAGTCCAATAGATGGAGGGAAACAAAGTCAACCTAATAACAAATCCACAATAAAAATAAAAGAACATCATGCATCTTCACTACTTCTCCCATCTTCCAAAACCGATACAGACAGGTAACCTGAACAGCTTGCTGGTTGAGTACATGTAGTGATCAAAGAGTTTGATTCATCCTGCCTGGAGAAACCATCAGCATTTTGATGTTGGTTCCTCGTTCGATATTGTATAGTAAAAATGTACAGCTGAAGGTCCAGGCTCCATCGCAATACTAATCTTTATTTAAATTGTGCCTACATATTCCGCAGCACTTCATAAATAAAGGGAAACATACACAAAATGAGTCATAAGATACAGTATTAAATTGATGCAGAGCCTGAACAATAGCGGTGAGGGCTTACAGACTATAAGGAGGTATACACATAGGATACTATACGTATATACATAACGCTGTGTGAGTCAATAACCAGCCGTGTTTATGCGTAAACAGGTAAAAAATAGAATCGGGTGCGTGGGGATGCAGTGGGAAGAAGGGGGTCAGGTTTCCAAGGGAGAGTGTATAGCAGGGTGGATGAAGTATTGTGCATTCTCTTCTGAGAATCTATTTAGCAAGGCGAGTGGGTTGTGGTTTGGCTTTTTAAAATCCCACACTACAGCCTGGCATTTATTTTCAATGGTTGCGTATGTTACCTCTCGGCCCAACAGTTTCTGGCTAAGATACACAATAGGGTGCTCAGCCTCGGCAGCATTTACTTGGCTGAGTACAGCTCCCAGTCCATTTGTGGAGGCATCTGTCTGCACAATGAATCTTCTGCCCGTTGTCTGAAGCAGCAAAGATGGGTGAGCAAACAAGGATCTCCTTCAGCAGGTTAAAAGCTTGGTCATAGCCTGGGGTCCAGGTCACCACTCTGGGCATGGTGTTCTTGGTAAGGTCTGTTAGAGGCTTTACCAGAGTGCAAAAATGAGAGAAACATTTTCTGTAATAACTGGTAATGCCCCAAAAGACCCTAACTTGTGTCTTTGTGAGTTGATTGGGGCAATCTCTAATAGCCTGTATTTTAGCAGGTTCTGGTCGTAGCCTCCCACACACTATTCTATGCCCCATGTATTGCATCTCGCCCACGCCTATTTAGCATTTATCTGGTCCAATTATGAGGCCAGCTTCCTGAATCTTATCTAGTAAAACCTTATTTGTTGCAGTTAGTCCTCCCACGTATCACTAAAGATATTAATATCATCTAAGTAGACACAGGCAAAGTCTCCACCTCCCTGAAGTAGCTGGTCCACCATTCACTGGATGATTGTGGGAGTATTCTTCAGGCGAAAAGGCATGTAATGGAACTCAAATTGGCCAAAGTAGTTATAAAAACCCATGTTTCTCTTTTTTTCCTTTTGTCAAGGTGATCTGCTAGTAACCCTTGCTGAGATCCAATATGGTGACACAGCGAGCCCCAGGTAGTTGATCTAGAAGTTCATCAATGTGGGGCATGGTGTGATTGTCTAGGTATCTATAATCCACACAAAACCTAGTACCCCTATCCTTCTTGGGTACAGCACTACTGGAGAAGCCCATGGACCGAGAGAGGCCTAAATGACCTCCAGCTCCGACATCTCCTCAATCTCCTGATGCACTGCATTTCTAACTGACTTTGGCATTTGGTACACAGCTTGTTGAATAGGAGGGATACCCTGTGTGTCCTCATAATGTTGAGTTAGCGTCGTTCATCCAGGTCAAAAAGAGAAAGCAGCCATCTGTGGGTGAAGCATTTCACATACTCTTTTTCTTTTCTGAATCCAGGTGGTTCTTCAGAGGAACTTGTTATAAAGTGGCTGGAATTCAGGTTGCCTCCATAAGATAGTGAGTCTTTCTGAGCCTCTTTTGAGGCAAGTTGGCACATTGCTACCACAGGTGTAGTAAGGGTATGATGCTCCCTAATCATCTTCACATCAGCAGTCTATTGCTTGAGCCCCTGCTCGTCCAATGCGAGAAAGTAATTAATATTGTTGAGTTTATGGAGAACTCTGAAGGACCCCTCCCAGGTGCTCTGTAGCCTATTTTGTGGATGGGGATGAGCAATCATTAAGATTTTTTATCTTTCTGTACAATTCCAATAGTGTGCTCTGTGATCATACCATGTCTTCTATCGGGTCTGGGCCATCTGAATGTGCTTTTGAGCACAGCTGGCTATTCAGGTCAGAGTTTCCCATAACTTCAATGCATAGGACAATGGGGATTCCTTTATCCTCAACTTGCCCCTCCCAATATAACTGTACCAGTATCAAAGGTCCTCAGACCTTCCTGCCATACAGTAGTTCAAAGGGGAAGACCCCCATAAACACCTAGGGGACTGACTGCATGGTATGCAAAGAGGAGATGGGATAGGTACTTCTCAAAGTCAGGATCTGTCTCAGTAAAGGCTCTTAGCATATTCTTCATTATGCCATTGAATCGCTCACAGTTTATTAGTTTGAGGATAAGGCAGTGTAGTCCAGATGACCCGTACTCCACAGGTGCACCTGAGACATTGGAGCAGTTCTGACATAAATTGGGTACCTTGGTAAGACAAGAATCTTGCTTAGAAATCCTACTGGTAACTAAGTCATCGGCTACCATGGCTGCAGAGATGCTCAACAAGGCCACAGCTTCTAGGTCTCGAGTGGTGTAATTCACTACAGTGAGGATGTATTGCTTCCCGGACTTGCTAGACCTAGCCAGAGGCTCAATGGTATCCAAAGCCACTCTGTGAAAGGGTTCTATGATAGGCAGAGGTTTTAATGGTGCTTTTCGGCAGTCTCCTGGTCTCCCTCTACACTTACATATGTCACAAGTTCAGCAGAAATAAGCCACTACTTGAGAAATCCCTGGACAGTATTAAACCTGTGTCAGCTGTCTATATGTGCATGTCTTCCCTTAAAGCTCAGCCATGGGAATGTCATGGGCAAGGTGCAATAGGGGAACCTTGTATTTCTGAGGAACCAAAACCTCTTTGCAATAAGTCCATGGTTTATCTATGGAGATGGCTCCATTGACACGATGGTCTTCTTTCAGCCTAACATACTATGTTGCCTACATACTATGTTACTGTGTTATGATATAAGAGCCCATTTTCCCTAATGATTCTCTCCTCACTTTACCCTACCTGTCCCACCTTGGTTCAGGCTCTGAAACTGGCTAGCATAAGGTCAATCTCCATCACTTCCCGAAACTGTGCCTTATAGCATATTATACCACAACTAGCCCCAAGTTCAGAGTCACACATCAATCTTGAAGCTGATTCTGATAGTTTGTATCCAGGGACCAGTGTTGGTATTTTCCTGTCTCCTCACCATACCCACAACTTGTTACTGTAGGTCTCCCACATAATTTCTTAGGAGAATATCTGCAGGCATGTCCCTCAACATGCCAACCATGTTTTGTCTGGCGCAAAGCTATAGTGCAGTTCCTCACTTGCTTTTGGAATATTCCTCCTTTAGCCTTCAGTTAATTCAATAGTTATTCTTGGTCCCCGCTCCATAGCCTCTGGTCAAATAACCCAGGGTGTCAGCTATGGTAAAAAATGCCCCAGAGTCGTAAAATCCCACAACTGCTTGGCCATCAAGCAAGACTTCTTGCAAGTTCTTGCTTTGGGGATCAGGGTGAGGTATAGATGTGGTCTGAATGCCATATACCCCTGGTGGTGGAGCAGTCAAATCAAAGTCATTTGTAAAGTCATCTGGATGTGGCATTAACTTTTCCTCTCCTGGAGTCACTTTTAAATAATGGACAGGCTACCTCGTGGCAGAGCGACTTTCCCACAATCTACATGGGCAGCTAGCTCACAGATGCCCATGCTGTCCACATATACAATGTGTGTTCTACTATTTTTCCTCCCAGTCACATTCTTGGAGAGAGGGCAGCTGCAGTTTGATGTTCAAGTCTAGGTAGAGGACCTGGTGGTCAAAGTTGTGGGTAAACAGTAGGGGTAAACCAGTGGTTGTGGAGCATTGGAAGTCCTATGTCCAGCCTCAATAGTTTCCTCCAGTGTGGCTTGATTGTGAAAATGCCATAATCCAAAACTGCAGCTTGCTGTACTGTCGCTAGTTTCCTCTCTCACACTATTGTATGATCTCCGTGGTGCATTTGGCAAAAAAATGTTCTTTTAAGAAGGCTTGCAGAACCTTATGCACAGAGAAGGACCTTTCCCCATCCAGCCACCACGCACAAGCTTGGTTAATCTTGTATGCATACATCTTGAAAGAACCTTCTTCACTACAAGACAAAGAATAGAATTAGAACCTGTAGGTCGCTGCAGTAACTGCTAGAGATGAGCGAGCACCAAAATGCTCGGGTGCTCGTTACTCGAGAGGACATTTTCGCGATGCTCGAGGGTTCGTTTCGAGTAACGAACCCCATTGAAGTCAATGGGCGACTCGAGCATTTTTGTATATCGCCGATGCTCGCTAAGGTTTTCATTTGTGAAAATCTGGGCAATTCAAGAAAGTGATGGGAACAACACAGCAACAGATAGGGCAGCCGAGGGGCTACATTTTGGGCTGCATCTCAAGTTCCCAGGTCCCACTATTAAGCCACAATAGCGGCAAGAGTGCCCCCCCCTCCCAACAATTTTTACTTCTGAAAAGCCCTCATTAGCAAGGCATACCATAGCTAAGCACCACACTACCTGCAACTAAGCACAATCACTGCCTGCATGACACTTCGCTGCCACTTCTCCTGGGTTACATGCTGCCCAACCCCCGCCCCCCCCCCCCGCACGACCCAGTGTCCACAGCGCACACCAAAGTGTCCCTGCGCAGCCTTCAGCTGCCCTCATGCCACACCACCCTCATGTCTCTTTATAAGTGCGTCTGCCATGAGGAGGAACCGCAGGCACACACTGCAGAGGGTTGGCAGGGCCAGGCAGCGACCCTCTTTAAAAGGGGCGGGGCGATAGCCCATAATGCTGTACAGAAGCAATGAGAAAACCAATCTTGTGCCACCTCCATCAGGAGCTGCACACGTGGGCATAGCAATGGGGAACCCATGTGCCACACACTATTCATTCTGTCAAGGTGTCTGCATGCCCCAGTCAGACTGGGTTTTTTTATAAATAGTCACAGGCAGGTACAACTCCGTAATGGGAATTCCGTGTGCACCCACAGCATGGGTGGCTCCCTGGAACTCACCGGCTGTACATAAATAAATCCCATTGCAGTGCCCAGCACAGCTGAGGTAGCGTCAGGTTTAATGCAGGTGGGCTTCAGCCCACACTGCATGCCCCAGTCAGACTGGGGTTCTTTAGAAGTGGACACATGCTGTTACAACTTAGTGTGGACCGACAGCATGGGTGGGTCCCAGGAAGCCACCGGCGGTACATAAATATATCCCATTGCATTGCCCATCACAGCTGAGGTAACGTACGATTAAATGCAGGTGGTCTTCAGCCCTCACTGCATGCCCCAGTCTGACTGGGGTTATTAATACATAGACACTGGCAGGTACAAATCCCTAATGTGAAGTCCCTGTGGACCCACAGCATGGGTGGCTCCCTGGAACCCACCGGCGGTACATAAATAAATCCCATTGCATTGCCCATCACAGCTGAGATAACGTCAGGTTTAATGCAGGTGGACTTCAGCCCACACTGCATGCCCCAGTCAGACTGGGGTTCTTTAGAAGTGGACACATGCTGTTACAACTTAGTGTGGACCGACAGCATGGGTGGGTCCCAGGAAGCCACCGGCGGTACATAAATATATCCCATTGCATTGCCCATCACAGCTGAGGTAACGTACGATTAAATGCAGGTGGTCTTCAGCCCTCACTGCATGCCCCAGTCTGACTGGGGTTATTAATACATAGACACTGGCAGGTACAAATCCCTAATGTGAAGTCCCTGTGGACCCACAGCATGGGTGGCTCCCTGGAACCCACCGGCGGTACATAAATAAATCCCATTGCATTGCCCATCACAGCTGAGATAACGTCAGGTTTAATGCAGGTGGACTTCGGCCCACACTGCATGCCCCAGTCAGACTGGGGTTCTTTAGAAGTGGACACATGCAGTTACAACTCCGTGTGGACTGACAGCATGGGTGGCTCCCTGGAACCCACCAGCGGTACATAAATAAATCCCATTGCATTGTCCATCACAGCTGAGATAACGTCAGGTTTAATGCAGGTGGACTTCGGCCCACACTGCATGCCCCAGTCAGACTGGGGTTCTTTAGAAGTGGACACATGCAGTTACAACTTCGTGTGGACCGACAGCATGGGTGGCTCCCTGGAACCCACCAGCGGTACATAAATAAATCCAATTGCATTGCCCATCACAGCTGAGATAACGTCAGGTTTAATGCAGGTGGACTTCGGCCCACACTGCATGCCCCAGTCAGACTGGGGTTCTTTAGAAGTGGACACATGCAGTTACAACTCCGTGTGGACTGACAGCATGGGTGGCTTCCTGGAACCCACCGGCGGTACATAAATAAATCCCATTGCATTGCCCATCACAGCTGAGGTAACGTCAGGTTTAATGCAGGTGCGCTTCGGCCCACACTGCATGCCCCAGTCAGACTGGGGTTCTTTAGAAGTGGACACATGCAGTTACAACTCCGTGTGGACCGACAGCAGGGGTGCGTCCCAGGAAGCCACCGGCAGTACATAAATATATCCCATTGCATTGACCATCACAGCTGAGGTAACGTAAGGTTTAATGCAGGTGGGCTTCGGCCCACACTGCATGCCCCAGTCAGACTGGGGTTCTTCAGAAGTGGACACATGCAGTTACAACTCCGTGTGGACCGACAGTATGGGTGGGTCCCAGGAAGCCACCGGCGGAACATAAATATATCCCATTGCATTGCCCATCACAGCTGAGGTAGCGTCAGCTTTAATGCAGGTGGGCTAAAAATTACTAGGATTACAATGTAGGCGAGGGCCCAAAAAAATTGGTGTACCAACAGTACAAATGTACCTCAGAAAAATTGCCCATGCCCAACCAAGAGGGCAGGTGAAACCCATTAATCGCTTTGGTTAGTGTGGCTTAATTTGTAACTAGGCCTGTAGGCAGCCCAGTTAAAATAAAAATTGGTTCAGGTGCAAGTTTCAACGCTTTATTGAATTGAGAATTGAAACGTATAAACATTGTTTACAAAAGTTATATGACTGAGCCTTGTGGGCCTAAGAAAAATTGCCCGTTTGGCGTGAGTACGTGAGGTTTCAGGAGGAGGAGCAGGAGGAGGAGGATGAATATAATACACAGATTGATAAAAGGTCCCCGCTTTTTAAGGTGATAGAGAACGATGCTTCCATCCGCGGGTGCAGCCTACGTATTGTTTAGGTATCGCTGCTGTCCACTGGTGGAGAAGAGAACTCTGGGGAAATCCAGGCTTTGTTCATCTTTATGATTGTAAGCCTGTCAGCGCTGTCGGTTGACAGGCGGGTACGCTTATCCGTGATTATTCCCCCAGCCGAACTAAACACCCTCTCTGACAAGACGCTAGCCGCAGGACAAGCAAGCACCTCCAGGGCATAGAGCACGAGTTCAGGCCACGTGTCCAGCTTCGACACCCAGTAGTTGTAGGGGGCAGAGGCGTCACGGAGGACGGTCGTGCGATCGGCTACGTACTCCCTCACCATCCTTTTACAGTGCTCCCGCCGACTCAGCCTTGACTGGGGAGCGGTGACACAGTCTTGCTGGGGAGCCAGAAAGCTGGCAAAGGCCGTGGATAGTGTTCCCCTGGCTGTGCTGTACATGCTGCCTGATCTCCGCGCCTCCCCTGCTACCTGGCCCTCGGAACTGCGCCTTCTGCCATCAGCGCTGTCGGATGGGAATTTTACCATCAGTTTGTCCGCCAGGGTCCTGTGGTATAGCATCACTCTCGAACCCCTTTCCTCTTCGGCTATGAGAGTGGAAACGTTCTCCTTATACCGTGGGTCGAGCAGTGTGTACACCCAGTAATCCGTAGTGGCCAGAATGCGTGTAACGCGAGGGTCGTGAGAAAGGCATCCTAACATGAAGTCAGCCATGTGTGCCAGGGTACCTGTATGCAACACATGGCTGTTCTCACTAGGAAGATTACTTTCAGGATCCTCCTCCTTCTCCTCCTCCTCCTCAGGCCATACACATTGAAAGGATGACAGGCAAGCAGCATGGGTACCCTCAGCAGTGGGCCAAGCTGTCTCTTCCCCCTCCTCCTCCTCCTCAACACGCTGAGATATAGACATGAGGGTGCTTTGACTATACAGCGACATACTGTCTTCCCCCGCCTCTGTTTCCGAGCGCAAAGCGTCTGCCTTTATGCTTTGCAGGGAACTTCTCAAGAGGCATAGCAGAGGAATGGTGACGCTAATGATTGCAGCATCGCCGCTCACCATCTGGGTAGACTCATCAAAGTTTCCAAGGACCTGGCAGATGTCTGCCAACCAGGCCCACTCTTCTGTAAAGAATTGAGGAGGCTGACTCCCACTACGCCGCCCATGTTGGAGTTGGTATTCCACTATAGCTCTACGCTGCTCATAGAGCCTGGCCAACATGTGGAGCGTAGACTTCCACTGTGTGGGCATGTCGCACGGCAGTCGTTGCACTGGCAGATTAAACCGATGTTGCAGGGTGCACAGGGTGGCGGCGTCCATCTTGGACTTGCGGAAATGTGCGCTGAGCCGGCGCACCTTTCTGAGCAGGTCTGACAAGCGTGGGTAGCTTTTCAGAAAGCGCTGAACCACCAAATTAAAGACGTGGGCCAGGCATGGCACGTGCGTGAGACTGCCGAGCTGCAGAGCCGCCACCAGGTTACGGCCGTTGTCACACACGACCATGCCCGGTTGGAGGCTCAGCGGCGAAAGCCAGCGGTTGGTCTGCTATGTCAGACCCTGCAGCAGTTCGGGGGCCGTGTGCCTCTTCTCTCCTAAGCTGAGTAATTTCAGCACGGCCTGCTGACGCTTGCCCACCGCTGTGCTGCCACGCCGCGTGACACCGACTGCTGGCGACGTGCTGCTGCTGACACATCTTCATTGCGAGACAGAGGTTGCATAGGAGGAGGAGGAGGAGGAGGAGGGTGGTTTAGTGGAGGAAGCATACACCGCCGCAGATACCAGCACCGAGCTGGGGCCCGCAATTCTGGGGGTGGGTAGGACGTGAGCGGTCCCAGGCTCTGACTCTGTCCCAGCCTCCACTAAATTCACCCAATGTGCCGTCAAGGAGATATAGTGGCCCTGCCCGCCTGTGCTTGTCCACGTGTCTCTTGTTAAGTGGACCTTGGCAGTAACCGCGTTGGTGAGGGCGCGTACAATGTTGCGGGAGACGTGGTCGTGCAGGGCTGGGACAGCACATCGGGAAAAGTAGTGGCGACTGGGAACCGAGTAGCACAGGGCTGCTGCCGCCATCATGTTTTTGAAAGCCTCCGTTTCCACAAGCCTATACGGCAGCATCTCCAGGCTGATCAATTTGGCTATGTGCACGTTTAATGCTTCAGCGTGCGGGTGCGTGGCTGCGTACTTGCGCTTGCGCTCAAACACTTGCGCTAGCGACGGCTGGACGCTGCGCTGAGAGCCATTGCTGGATTGGGCCGAGGACAGCGGAGGTGAGGGTGTGGGTGCAGGCCGGGAGACGGTAGTGCCTGTGTCCTGAGAGGGGGGCTGGATCTCAGTGGCAGGTTGGGGCATAGGGGGAGAGGCAGTGGTGCACACCGGAGGCGGTGAACGGCCTTCGTCCCACCTTGTGGGGTGCTTGGCCATCATATGTCTGCGCATGCTGGTGGTGGTGAGGCTGGTGGTGGTGGCTCCACGGCTGATCTTGGCGCGACAAACCTTGCACACCACAGTTCATCGGTCGTCTGCACTCTCAGTGAAAAACTGCCAGACCTTTGAGCACCTCGGCCTCTGCAGGGTGGCATGGCGCGAGGGGGCGCTTTGGGAAACAGTTGGTGGATTATTCAGTCTGGCCCTGCCTCTACCCCTGGCCACCGCACTGCCTCTTCCAACCTGCCCTGCTGCTGCACTTGCCTCCCCCTCTGAAGACCTGTCCTCAGTAGGCTTAGCAAACCAGGTGGGGTCAGTCACCTCATCGTCCAGCTGCTCTTCCTCTGAATCCTCTGTGCGCTCCTCCCTCGGACTTACTGCAATTACTACTACCTGAGTGATAGACAACTGTGTCTCATCGTCATCGTCCTCCTCACCCACTGAAAGCTCTTGAGACAGTTGCTGGAAGTCCCCAGCCTCATCCCCCGGACCCCGGGAACTTTCCAAAGGTTGGGCATCGGTCACGACAAACTCCTCCGGTGGGAGAGGAACCATTGCTGCCCATTCTGGGCAGGGTCCCGAGAACAGTTCCTGGGAGTCAGCCTGCTCCTCAGAATGTGTCATTGTAATGGAGTGAGGAGGCTGGGAGGAAGGAGGGGCAGCAGCCAGAGGATTCAGAGTTGCAGCAGTGGACGGCGTAGAACTCTGGGTGGTCGATAGATTGCTGGAGGCACTTTCTGCCATCCACGACAGGACCTGCTCACATTGCTCATTTTCTAATAAAGGTCTACCGCGTGGACCCATTAATTGTGAGATGATTCTGGGGACGCCAGAAACGTGCCTCTCTCCTAATCCCGCAGCAGTCGGCTGCGATACACCTGGATCAGGAGCTCGGCCTGTGCCCACACCCTGACTTGGGCCTCCGCGTCCTCGCCCGCGTCCACGTCCTCTAGGCCTACCCCTACCCCTCAGCATGGTGTATTACGAGTAGAGCAGAAACAGAACGCTGTAATTAAATGTGCCGCTTATTGGCCTGTGGTTGGATGCTGACTTTGCTTACGGAACGCACAGCAGAGCCAGGAAACAATTTTGCGCACACCAGTAGTGAGACGTAGGTGCGTATCACTGAGCTAGTGGAATTCACAGCTCAGAAGCAGTCAAGTGGCGAAAGGCCAGTAGTAGGCCTTAAGTATTTTGCTTCTATTTTTTTAAATGCTGAGCTGATATAGCAGACAGATACTGTAGGCAGCGTATAATATTATGTATACTGTTTCCCTCTGCCGGGATGACGGCGGTGATGTAACGGAGACAGCAGAGGCAGGAAACAATTTTGCGCAAGCCTGCTGTAACGCTTAGCTGCGTATTAATTAGGACTACTACCCCCAGCAGACAGATAGTGTAGGCAGCGTATAATATTATATATACTGTTTCCCTCTGCCGGGATGACGGCGGTGATGTAACGGAGACAGCAGAGCCAGGAAACAATTTTGCGCAAGCCTGCTGTAACGCTTAGCTGCGTATTAATTAGGACTACTACCCCCAGCAGACACGCAGTAAACTGTACACGGTCACAGGCAGCCCAAATATAGTATTTTTCCCCAATTTTTTTGAAAAAGCCCACTGCCTATATAGCCTGTATATCTCTTTCCCTGCCTCACCAGTACTGGCCCTGTACTCTGTGCAATGACTGCAGACTGAGGATGCAATGCTCTGCACGCCCGATATACAAAAAAAAAAAAAATTGTGCAACACTGCTAAAAGCAGCCTCAACAGTACTGCACACGGTCAGATGTGGCCCTAAGAAGGACCGTTGGGGTTCTTCAAGCCTAAAATAACTCCTAACGCTCTCCCTATAGCAGCAGCAGCAGCACTGTCCCTGATCTCTGTCAGAATGCATCTGTGGCGAGCCGCGGGCGGGGCAGATTTAAATACTCGGGTGACACCTGATCTCCCCAGCCACTCACTGCAGGGGGGTGGTATAGGGCTAGAACATCACAGGAGGAAGTTGTAATGCCTTCCATGTCTTTCTATTGGCCAGAAAAGCGCGCAAATGTCTCAGAGATGAAAGTGAAAGTAACTCGAACATCGTGTGGTGCTCATCTCGCGTAACGAGCATCTCGAGCACCCTAATACTCGAACGAGTATCAAGCTTGGACGAGTACGCTCGCTCATCTCTAGTTACTGCATAATTCTGCAGTACAGTTTAACGGTATCATACTCTTCATTTCACCCAGGGCCCATGGTTTGGTGTGCCTCCACAGCTTTGCCTTCTAGAAGCCCCATTAGATGTCCGACTCACTCTGTTTCAGGTACTTCCATTAATTGACATTGATGTTCCAAGTTTTGGAAGAATTCCTCAATGTCCCCTGAAGCTTCAATAAAGGGCTTAAAATCTTTGTGCGGCACTCTTGGGTGTTGGGCTTAATATTTGGCTGTGGTTACTTGTAGCCACAACTCTTTTGTGAGATGTGCAAGCCACCACACTCCTATCAACTAATGTTACTATTGGTCCCAGCAGTACCACTCAAACAAAATAAGTTATGACATTCAAATACATTTCAACATATTGTGTGCTGATAGATCATTCTCACGGGGAGTGTTCATGAGGTAACTTCAGACAGAAAAAGAGAAGGATATTAGCAGACATGCTCAGTAGGGTCTTGCCACATGATAATGCCACATTTGGTTCAAACTGGTTTTCTTTTAAAGTGCAAAGAATAATATGTTTCTGTTGAGTCTTCTCTGGTCCAATCTGCTAACTCAATTATTATAATGCCAGTCTTTGTGTTTTCTTCTCTTTTGAAGATTCTTTGCTGCTTTCATGTGCCGATAAGAGTCTGGTTTTCCTGTTTATGTAAACAATACATTGCTTTCTCATTGTATATAGGGGGTGCTAGCTGACATAAGCAGATTGAAACTGAAATACAAGCCTAATTATAAAGGAACGTTTCTGTCTTCTTCCACACAACCATGTCAAAATCCTTTTTGTGCGCTTTTTCATTCTCCTGGATAGTCTCTTCCTGCCTATACAATGTTCTGGGGGGCTTTAATAATATACTCAGGACCCTATCACCTTTGCCTTGAGGACTACTTCCGCAAGGACGTATGCTGGTTTCACCACCATTATCCTGTCTCGTACATTCTCCTTTCCTATTGCTAGGTCATATCCAGGGCAAGGAAAATACATCACACCACATTACAGTCTTCAACAGTATTTTGGGTAGACTGTTCTTAAAATATTTATCTCGCTTACAACATTTCAGCAACCCAATTTATGCATAGATTAAATAAAATAGGCACACATTGAATACAACAGCATAAAGAAATACAGATAATTACTATACTACATATAATTCTCATGAAATGCTGGAGCAAGGACCTGCTAACCGTGAGCCAAAAAGTCTGTCAAATCACCCCTGATCCTTATGTTGCCTGAGGTTTTGCATGATTTTTTTAATATCTTGGCTATTTTTATGTATTGATTTCGAATTATCCGTCAAATTAAGGCAACCACCGGGAGGTGGATTTTAGCCCCTTACTGACGGCCCCATTGCCTTTTTACGTCATAGCTAAGTGGGCTTTAATCCTCAGGACTACAAAAACATGCTTGCTCTGAGAATTAAAGCCACGCGAGCTGAGGGCATGACAGCTCCCTGCTGATGGCTGACAGAGGTAGCCAACAACCTAGAGCTGTCATGGGTAGCCGCAGGAAGCCTGACTGGTCATGCAATCTACGCTATCCAATGGATAGTAGCGTTCGCATGAAAGTAAATAAAAAGTGAAACAAGTTAGAGTTTCAGCTCCACTCATGGATTGGATCCTCTGCAATAATCTCGTCTGAAAAGGACTTTCCGAGTCTTCTGCACATACGCACCTAAGGAAAAACGGCGACTTATGCGCAGCAGACCAGATCGTCACAGGGATTTTGAAATCTCCTGTTTTCCAGCTACTTTCAGGCAAGAGATGTCACTGGGGACCATGGTAACCGATCTCCGGGCCCGTGATTGCCACTATCCAATGGATAGCGGCGATCACGGAAAAGTTTAAAAAAGTGAAAGATAAAAAAGTGAGTTTAAAAAGTAAAGAAAAGTTAAAGTTTCAGCTTCCCTCACAAATCAAATCTGTGAGGGGAGCTGAAAATACTAACCTCCATCCTCCGCAATATCTCACGGCAATCTGGACCTGCCGTAGGCTTTTGCGCCTGCGTGCCAAAGAACAAATAGCGACACATGCACAGAAGCCCGGATCACCCAGGAAATTTGAAATCTCCTGGCTTCCTACTACTGAAGGTAGTCATGAGGCAGGAGATGTCACCTGGGACTGCGGTGAGCAGTCCCCGAGCCTATGAACACTGCTATCCAGTGGATAGCAGCCATCATGGAACAATTTTAAAAAGTGAAAAAAAGTTAAAGGTTCTTCTCCCCTCATGGATTGGAAATGAAAATACTCACCTAAGGTCCCCCGAAGCCTCCTAAAATGCCGGGTACCTCCGCTGGTCTCCACATGCGCCGACAAAATGGCAACACATGCGCAGTAGAAGCATATGCTAAAGTGTTTTTGGCATAGTAACCAGCAGGGACCAAAGTGATTGGTCCTTGCTAACATGGATGGCTGTGATAAACTTATCACAGCCATCCATGTCATATGTTTAATATATACGGCACAGGATTAGTCTTGTGTATCTCTTTCCCTTCACTAAGAGCATTTTGTGAGAGGAGAGTGATAACAGCGAAAAATGCTATGTCATATAGAGTGAAAAAAAACACAAATCACCCCGTCATCACCACCCCTCGTACCGTAATCACCTCGCTGTACCCACGTCCCTTTTTTGGGTTTTATTTTTTCATTTTGTCTATGTCCATTAAAAATGTTTTGTAGTGTAGATGTTACAGGGTACAGCAGGCATAAGCACTGTTGTTCGCTAGCAGTTCAGGTAGTGATACCACAACTGCGTTGGAAGAAGAGCTATATTCTGACAGTGACGGCTCTACTGCTAGCCATGTGGAAGTGGCAGTAGGTGTTGGGGCAGCAGGTCCGAGTAATGCAGTTCATCCCACAATGTGGGATTCCGCTGATTTATTTTCACCCCAAATACTCCAATTTACTGTGACTCTGGGTGTTCATGTGGATGTCACTAATTTTACTCCCTTTAGTTTTATTAATTAATTTATTAGTGACCATGTCCTAGAATTAATTGTCCAGCAAACCAACATTTACGCCGGGCAATTTAAAACAGAGCATCCCAACTCTGTATATTCTTGAACGTGCACCCCCATAAATGTCCAAGAGCTAAAAGATTCTTGGGAATAGTCCTATTAATAGGACTAGTAAAAAAAATCATCTATATGGTCCTACCAGTCCTTTAGTGCTGTTGACACAACCCCTGTATTTGCATCAGTAATGCCCCAACAGCAATTTGAAAATACAATGCGGTTTTTCCATTTTGTCGATAATACCCAAATCCCTTAAAGAAATGACCCTGTTTACGACAGGTTATACAAATTGAGGCATCTAATTACCCTTTTAAATGATTATTTTAAAAATATATACACCCCTGAAAAAAATCTGTCCGTGGACGAGTCACTTATGAGCTTCAAGAGCTGTCTATTATTCCACCAATTCATACCCTCAAAATGCGCCACGTATGCTGTTAAGCTATACAAAGTTTGCAAGAGCGCGGCTGACTATACAAGTGATTTTCTAAGTTATGAAGAGGTATAGGGGCGAAGGATGAGAACATTATCCTTCCATTATATAAGGCACTAGTCAGGCCTCACATGGAATACTGCGTACAGTTCTGGTCACCGGTGCTCAGGAAAGATGTCACAGTGCTTGAGGGGATTCAAAGAAGGGCAACTAAACTAATACATGGAATGACGGGGCTGGAATACCCAGAGAAGCTATCAAAATTGGGATTATTTACTCTAGAAAAAAGACGGCTAAGGGGTGATCAAATAACTATGTATAAATACATGAGGGGACAATACAAGGATCTCTCCCATAATCTGTTTACACCCAGGACCGCGACGGTAACAAGAGGACATCCACTACGATTAGAGGAAAGTAGGTTTCATCACCAACATAGAAGGGGATTATTTACTGTAAGAGCAGTTAGACTGTGGAACTCTCTGCCGGAGGAAGTGGTGATGGCAAAATCCATATAGGAGTTTGAAAGGGGACTTGATTTCTTTCTGGAGAGGAAGGATATTACAGGATATAAATCTTAGGTTAATTGTCAATCCGGGTATACAGGCAGGTAGGAACTATTAGGGGTTGATCCAGGGAACAGTCTGATTGCCATTTGGGAGTCGGGAAGGAATTTTTTCCCCAAAAGGGCTAATTGGCTTCTGCCCTTGGGGTTTTTTGCCTTCCTCTGGATCAACACAGGAGGATAGACAGGCTGGACTAGATGGACATTGTCTTCATTCAGCCTTACATACTATGTTACTATGTTACTATGAAGGCAGAGATCGCCAACTAAATCTCCCTAACTGCCCAGAAAATATCAGCACAAATGCAAAAATCGTTTGGGCGCTCATGGGCCCATTTTTACATAAAGGGTACAATGTGTATACAGATAATTATTATACGAGTCTCCCACTTTATGAAGCTCTATATGACGCAAACACAGGGGCCTGCGGAACAGTATGCACAAATATGGTGGGGTTCCCACAACCCCTGGTTTCCAAGCGTTTAGAAAGGGGGCATCATACACGCTGGCAAGTCACCCCCTGCTTGCCGTAAAGTAGTAGGGCAGGAAAGATGTCTACATTCTATTAACCGTGCAATAAATTTATTGGGGGTGTAGAGCTGTCTGACCAGGCGCTTCAGCCGTGTCTCATTAAACGTAAGACCAGGGCATGATACAACTAGGTAGCAACTAGGTTTGTCATTTTTTCACCCACGCCCCCAGTTTATCTAGGTCCATTTGCAGCCATATAATTTTGTTTTGTTCGCAAATATTGATATTTTACTGTGCAGTCCCTCTATCAGATCGTTGATAAATATATTAAACAGAATAGGGTCCAATACTGAACCCTGTGGCACCTCACTAGCAATGGCGGCCCAATCAAACTACGAACCATTTATTACTGAGCCAGTTCGTTACCCTGCTTCACACATTTTTGCCCAGACCGAGCTGTCTCATTTTATATATTAACCTATTATGCGGAAAAATCCAGATATACAAGATCAATAGACTCTCCCAGGTCCAGCCTAGAACTTACTTCATTGTTAAGCTGGTCAAGTTAGTTTGACATGATCGACCCTTCATGAACTCATGCTGATGAGGAGTTATACTGTTGCTTTCCTTGAGGTATTCCAGGATTGTATCTCTCAGAAACACCTCGAATATTTTTGCAAACCTACACAAAACTCCCAAACACCTTCCTTTGGTAGCTGTGTGTAGTCAATTCTGCAGTTGCTGAAATGGAT
The DNA here is from genome assembly GCF_035609145.1 of Eleutherodactylus coqui. Taxonomy (NCBI): domain Eukaryota; kingdom Metazoa; phylum Chordata; class Amphibia; order Anura; family Eleutherodactylidae; genus Eleutherodactylus; species Eleutherodactylus coqui. The sequence continues at coordinate 11,905,176 of NC_089845.1, forward strand.
AGTCTGGCTCGTAGCTTGGCCAATTTGCCTGAGTTGTAACAGGTGCATACCATGCATCCCTGTACAAAGTGGGTCACAGCAGTGTTGAACCCTGGGGCAAGCCAAGCAGAAGACACTATATTGCAGAGTCTGTCATTGGATTGAAGGATTAGTTCATGGCTCACATGTGACATCATGAAGTAGAACGTGCAGGGGAGGCACAGGAGTTTACCCTTCTCCCAGACCCTGTCAGTGTTCTGTTTGGCTCCTTTCTTTTGCCACTCCTTCTTTTTCTTCCTTTGAGGCCTGTTCCTGCAATTTAAGCAGCAGAGCAATACCCACCCCACTTTAGGTGCAATCAGTTTAACAGCTGTTATCTTATTCAAAGGAAGTTGGGCTGCTGCTGTGTCTGCTCTCTGGTTCTTTAGAGTCTCAGGAGTTGTCTTTTTGGTCTGATCTTGGACTTTGATGATAGACACTTGTGTGGAAAGAGCTAAAACCCTTGTAGAACAAAAACACTACTTCTGCATTCTGGATTAGCTTACTCGAGGACCCCATGAAATTTTCAGTGCACTACAAAAGATGCAAAATTATGTACGATTCCAAATGTGTACCTTAAGTCGGTATAGACATTACCAGTCTTATCTGCAGTCAGCTAACATGTTTCAGTAATTGCCATCACCTCTATTTCCTGAGTAAGTTTCCCCCTTTCCAAATTCAGTAGAAGAAATGAAACTGTTTCTGGAACTATACAACTCATGATTGTGATATGTGAGTGTGCTAGCAGGCTAGTCTCATACTTAGTGAGTTGGGCAGCTAAAAGTTGTTTAGTTTCTGCTCTATGCAGTATTTTTATGATCAGTTGAGGGAGCATGACAGTATTTGGCCCCCAACAACCACTGGTACCAGCAGAAAAACTTGTTGCAAATAGGAGGGGGAAAAAATTGTTATTACAATCTTTATCCATAAGAACTGCACAAATGATGGTTAACTGCTAGTTCACTAAGGGACTAGTAACCCTTCTACCATTTGGGATATATTTAATTGCTACTTGTATCGCTGAAAGCATGTCTACCCCTACTAAGTTGACTGGACAGGTCTCTGGCATAAAAAAAAAATCTACTAATTTTTAAAATTTAACACACTTTAAGGGTGCATTCAGATGACCATATATCAGCCGAATATTCACGCCGGCCGATATACGGCATCTCTCTCTGCAGGGGGACGAGGCTGCTCCCCTCTCTGCCTCCTCTCCACCCCCCTGCACTATTTTGAATGAGGAGAGGCGGGACGGGGCGGAGCTAATTCTTGAGAAATTAGCCCCATCCCTGTCCCACCTCCTCACATTGCAAATAGTGCAGGGGGGTGGAGAGGGGGTGAAGAGGAGGCAGAGAGGGGGTGGGAGCTCAGAGCACTGCTCCCGGCTCTTCCAGCCTCGTCCCCCTGCAGAGAGAGACGCCGTATATCAGCCAACGTGAATACCCGGCTGATATACGGTCTTCTGAATGCACCCTATGTAGAACCCTTGTTATTAATCGAAAATGAGATATACTTTAAGTAAAACCCTCATTTATTTGACCAATGTACTTATTAGGCTTGTCAAGTACACAATTATTTCATTTTAACATTATAATTCAATACTATTCAAAATAAGTGGGACTCAATATTTTGAATACACCATATACTTGGCTTGTGTATGCATCCAAAATTATATATATATATATATATATATATATATATATATATATATCATAGCTTGGGATTATGAACTTATGCAACAGGGCTCAGAAATTAAATATCCTTCATTTCAAGCTTTTAAGAATAAAACTTCAACAGCGGTTCTTACTCATATCCTCCTTTTTATAGCACACTTTAGCTTAGGTGAGAGAATAGACCGAAGTCTAGGAGTGATCCTCCTATTATTTTGCTATAATTATATATATATATATATATATATATATATATATATATATATATATATATATATATATATATATAATGTGTGTGTGTGTATATATATATGTATATATATATACACATACACAAACATTCAGTATTATGGAGATGCACTTCTGTTTTAGGCTGGTTTGTGTTGAGGAGGGGCAAAACCATTTCATACAATTTTTTTCTCCTCTTTCCTTCCATCACCTCAGGGTTTGGCTCAGGGTTTGAGCATTTCTCTCACATTTCATGCTCAGCAATTGAACAGTATACATACCATATAGCACAATATAACTTACACACAGGCCCTTTACCAGCGCACACACAAAATTTCACAAAAATAAATCCACATTATTTATGATTAAAACAGGAAATATTGTATCTAATACCTAATTCTCTTGTGTAGCATATAACCGATTTTCACTTTTATGTTTCTTATATTCACCATTTCAGTTAACAACTGTTATTCCTAAGCTATCCTTTCTGTTCACTGTTAAACTTTTCCATCTTTCAATATTCAAACATCCATTTACCACATCTCTGTCTTCTGTTTCCCTAACTAGCTATCTAGCTGTTTTACAAACATCACCCTGTCCACCATTTTCATTTTGAGTCCTCATAGCTCACCTCAGGCAGTCAGCGACTTATCTTTATGACACAGTCCTCTAATTAACAATGTTTCATCTACTGTAAAATAAACAACACAGCTCTGATATGTCAAGTGGTCAATGACTAGTCCTTATGGCATGGTCCTTTCTCCAAATTAAGAGTTTGTTTGGCCAACCGTAAAATGGATGACACAGCTCTTAAGCCAGTACTCCTATCTTTACAAATTGTGGACAATCTCATTCAAACAACAAACTATTTGTCTTTTGTAAAAGTGCAATTTCACATACAAGTTCCAAGTCATTATCAACACCCATAAAAGCCCTTTATTGCTAGATTTCGTTTGTATTCATAAACAGTGAGGGCAGTAGAGTTTACTATCTGGGAGCTGCAGGATAACCACGTATTTTTTATAAAAACAATCAATCCATTTCTTAGTCATCACTTACACAGTCAGAAAATCCATTCACTACTTTAGAGACAATATAAAAACCCACATAGTATATCTACCTTCATAGTTCTTTTGGCACAGACTTATAATATTTTAACTTACCCGTATGTGGGGAGGATCGTTCCAGAGAGGGACAGATAATATAGGTGTAAGAGTAGAGTTTCATGCCTTTTTGGAGCTCCTTTTAATTTGTCTGACTCTGAATAGTATTCCCTTCAGGTCCGGCAAAGGTGAAAACAGCATCTGTGCCCCACGTTGAGTGCCAATTTTTATTGTCGTAAATACGCTCTTTGATATACTGTGGGCGTCATATTACATACAGTTGGTTGGAGCTTGGAGAAGCCAATGAAAAAAACTCAGTATTGTGTATGAACCAAAGGACAACTGCTTTAAATGATTAGGGACCAAGCATAGCAAATTTTCTGTGCTTGGTCCTGGGCTTTAAAACCAGCTGATAGTAAAAATATGGCGGGGGATTAAAGCCCCTGCTTCTGCAATCAATCATAAGAATGTCAAGTTACCAGCTGTTAGTGACAGCCGATAACCCAGAGGAGAATGCAGGAGGGGTTTTTAACCCTTTCTGCCTTCTCCTTTCTTGAGTACAGAGCGCTCAATAAGCGCTATGTACTAAAAACGGAAAGTGGAAGTATAACTTCCACTACACGAGGCGGCAGTCATGTGACCGCCGGAGACCCCTGCTACAGCAGAGCTGCAGTATCGTAGCAGACCCTTATCAGCTCTGCCAGTGAATATTGTCAGTACAGGGGATGTTTTTCCTTGTAACTGGTGCACCTATGGATGCCCCAGCTACAGTGGAAAAGTGTCAAATAAAAAAAAACATGTAAATGTCCCCCAGAGGTGTTACATGACATAATTTCTTACATAGATAGTAAGAAAAAAATTGCATTAATGAGTAAAACAAAATTACGGAATAAAATAAAAATATATACATAAAAAAGAAAATAACCCAAAGCCGCCGCCAACCAAAAGCATCCATACAGGGCCGTATGCGCCCTGTAATCCAAAACCATATATATTATATGTCAAAATGTCCAAAACAAAATGAGCCATTCCTTTATTTTATTTTAGCATAAATATAATAATTTAAAAAAGAAACAAACTATAAATGTTAAAAAAAAAAATCTTTTTTTTTAGATTTTTACCCCCAATAACACTGAAAAACGGGGGAAAAAAGTGAGTGAAAAAGATATTTAAAAAATAGCCCTATATATCACGGGAAAAAATGCAGCAAAAATAATTTTGGTAGCTGAAGGAAAAAAAAGGGCAGTTAAACCACCACATAGGTAAATCCCTAAAAAGTGTCTGGTCCTTAAGGTGCAAAACAGCCTGGTCTTTAAGGGGTTAATTTTGGTGAGAAAGAACTTACATTGTAACTCAAACAAAAGAAGGTGTGACATTCAAATACATTACAACATATTGTGTGCTGATAGATTATTCTCATGGGGAATGTTCATGAGGTAACTTTAGACAGAAGAATGGAAGGATATTAGCAGACATGCTCAGTAGGGTCTTGCCACATGATAAAATTAACATTTGGTTCAAACTGGTTTTCTTTTAAAGTGCAAAGAATTATATGTTTCTGTTGAGTCTTCTCTGGTCCAATCTGCTAACTCAATTATTCTGCCAGTCTCTGTGTGTTCTCTTTTGAAGACTCTTTGCTGCTTTCATGTGCCGATATGAGTCCGGTTTTACCTGTTTATGTAAACAATACTCTGCTCTCTCATTGTAAATGGGAGATGCTTGCTGAAATAAGCAGATTTAAACTGAAATACAAACCTAATTGTAGAAGAATTTTCTGTCACCACCCACATAACCATTTCAAAATCGGTACTATTCGTGCAGATTTTTACTCCATTTCTGCTGCATATCCACATCTGATTTCAGTTTGCAGTGCTGCTCCTCTCACACCAGAATACTGAGCACTCACTTCAGAGTACATCCATCACCTAGTAACCGCTACTGTGCACCGACGGTCATGTGATGCATCACATAACCTGTGGCGGCAGGCTCAGTAAAGGTTGCTAGGTGAGGAATGTGCACTGCAGTGAAGACTCAGTATTCCACGGTGAGAGTAGCAGCGTCACAAGAATTTCAGGTGCAACTCATTGCCAGCTTTGTAAATTCGGCCCAACCCTATACCAGAACCAGTATAGTCCCAATATGTGAAAGATAAGGTGGTGTAGAGTGATCTCATGGAAATTTCCCAGCCATTAGCTGATATTGTGGAGTGTGTGCCTCAAAATTCTGTGCTTCTGAATGTGAATTTGAAAGATGCCAGTGTTCAAGGAGAAGCCCTAGAACAGTCAGGAGGTGCCCAGGTGTCTAAGGCTCAGAGCAGGATCCATGAGTATCTCTACTCAGACTGGGGATAGTGAGAGTACCAATCAGCTTGAGAAGGCTCAAGTATTAGAACCAGCCCTGAGAGAGGTGATGGCGATCCACAGTAAAGTAAAGTAAATGTGCTGCAGCTTTATGCTTTACCTAACTCTAGTACATAGAGGGGGGGGGGGGGGGGAATGAAAGCAAGAGGGGAGACAGCCTCATAGTACTCAGTGTGTGGTCTAGTTGACAGAGAACCTCTCACATCTCCATAGCATCATAAGGTATGTTACCGGTAAGGAATGTGACAGGGAGCCAAGTGAGGTATTTTTATAGTCACTCGCTCTGGCTATCTAGTGCTGATGCCCTCCAAAGGTCACCTGGTGCTAGGAAATCTGGCTCTGAGTCCTGTGCATGAGCTTCTCATGAAATCATAGAATGGTAGAGTTGGAAGCGTCCTCCAGGGTCATCTGGTCCAATCCCCAATGCAGGATCACTAAATCATTCCAGACAGATCCCACCCTGTTCCACTCATTGATCCCCTCACTGTCTAATATCTAATCTGTGTCTCCTCCCTTTCAGTTTCATCCCATTGCTTCTAGTCTTTCCTTGTGCAGATGAAAATAGGGCTGATTCCTCTGCTTCAGATATTTGCAGACCGCTATTAAGTCTCCTCTCAGCCTTCTTTTTTGCAAGCTTAACATTCGCAGTTCCTTTAACCGTTCCTCATAGGACATGATTTGCAGACCGGTCACCATCCTGGTAACTTTTCTCTGAACTTGCTCCAGTTTGTCTATGTCTTTTTTAAATTAGGGTGCATTGAAGAGCATATGGGTGTGTGTTTGCAGTCCCATTGGCCTTCTACAGGGGTAGCAGTAGTGAGAATTTGGGGTATATGGACTGTATTGGAGTGTGATGTATGCTCTATCGGCAGCCTATCAGGAAGGTGTTTGCAAGATTGAGAGATAATTCTAGTCAAGGCCTATCAAAAGGTCACATTGACTTATAGGGTAGCTACCATTCTAATAGGTGGGAATGTGGAGAATTATTCCATCACGTATTTGCATGGCTTTTTTCCATTAAACATTGAATGACCTATACAAGTCTCCCTGCACCCTTGTAGTGCTCTCTCCTGTGATGCTGTCCACCAGGGGTTGATTGGGATTGCAAAGTTGTCATGGAAATAAATTGTGTGGTCTCATATTGTTGGTGGGTCCGAAACAGCAGCAAGTAGGATAAACTCAAGTAATAGTCAGCAAACCACCAGCCACAGTCACATTAATCATAGAAGGGGAAAACCTACACAGTGTACATAACTTGCAGCAAATTTTCTATGAGGTACATAACATGTTAGAACTGTGCCACCTTATTTCTACCTGTTAAGCCTCCATGACATAAATGAACATCATAGAATGGCTTGCTTTAAGCCTCTATAATAAAAATTTGTTATAATTACCACAAAAGTCCTGTGTTGACAGATGTCAGCTGTCACTGTAATGGCCATAATCTTAGAAAACCCACTAAATGCCACAGTCAAGAGAGACCACAGCATCTAGGTAGTTAGGAGGCCTAAGAGAGGCCTTTAGGCATTTCATAGCTATAAACCAAAGCATGATCAAACAATCAGATTGTGACTAGAGATGAGCGAGCACCAAAATGCTCGGGTGCTCGTTGCTCGAGTCAAACTTTCCGCGATGCTCGAGGGTTCATTTCGAGTAACGAACCCCATTAAAGTCAATGGGCGACTCGAGCATTTTTGGATATCAGCCATGCTCCGCTAAAGTTTTCATTGGTGAAAATCTGCAAAACCCAAGAATGTGATGGAAACGACACAGAAACGGATAGGGCAGGCAAGGGGCAACATGCTGGGCTGCATTTCAGGTTCCCAGGTCCCACTATTCAGCCACAATAGCGCAAGAGTGCCCCCCCCCCTAACAATTTTTACTTCAGACAAACCCTCATTAGTAAGTCACACCTTAGCTAAGCACCACACTACCTCCAACTAAGCACAAACACTGCCTGCGGGACATACCCCTGCCTCTTCTCCTGGGTTACATGCTGCCCAACCCCCCCCCCCCCCCCCCCGCACAACCCAGTGTCCACAGCGCACACCAAAGTGTCCCTGCGCAGCCTTCAGCTGCCCTCATGTCACACGCTGGCCTCACAGCCACACCACCCTCATGTCTATTTATTAGTGCGTCAGTCATGAGGAGGAACTGGAGGCACACACTGCAGAGGGTTGGCACGGCCAGGCAGCGACCCTCTTTAAAAGGGGTGGGGCGATAGCCCACAATGCTGTACAGAAGCAATGAGACACCCAATCCTGTGCCACCTCCGTCAGGAGCTGCAAACATGGGCATAGCAATGGGGAATCCATGTGCCACACAGTATTCATTCTGTCAAGGTGTCGCATAGCTCAATCCACACTGCAAGGGGAAAGCCGTCAGCGCTCTGCCCTCTACCCAAGTCAGTCAGTGTCTTTGTGCCAGACAGGTCAAACACCGCGATGGGAACTAAGTTTGCACCAACAGCATAGGTGGGTCCTAGGAAACCCAAGACATGAACCAAAAATTGATCTGAGCGGCCAAACATGGCAGACTTGCACCGTGCCCACGACATAGGCCTCGGCCGACAGCTTCAGCAATCCTAGGCAGGAAGCGGACTTTCACTACACCCAGGACATAGGCCTCTGCACAAACCCTCAGCAATCGCGGGCCTACAACGGACTCCTATGCTAGCGTAGCTGTGCACGTCTCATTAGCGCTGTATTGCTCCTGTAGTTTGTCCCAATGCAGTGCCCCGGATAGTAGAGCTAACGTCAGATTAAATACAGGTGGGCTTCAGCCCACACTGCATGCCCCAGTCTGACCGGGGTTTTTTATAAATAGTCACAGGCAGGTACAACTCCGCAATGGGAATTCCGTGTGCACCCACAGCATGGGTGGCTCCCTGGAACCCACCGGCGGTACATAAATAAATCCCATTGCAGTGCCCTGGACAGCAGAGCTAACGTCAGATTAAATGCAGGTGGGCTTCGGCCCACACTGCATGCCCCAGTCAGACTGGGGGTTTTTATAAGTAGACACAGGCAGGTACAACTCCCTATTTTGAAGTCTGTGTGGACCGACAGCATGGGAAGGTCCCAGGAAGCCACCGGCGGTACATAAATAAATCCCATTGCATTGCCCAGCACAGCTGAGGTAACGTCAGATTAAATGCAGGTGGGCTTCGGCCCACACTGCATGCCCCAACCTGCGCGGGGTTTTTAATTCATAGACACATGCAGGTACAAATCCCTTATGTGAAGTCCCTGTGTACCTACAGCATGGGTGGCTCCCTGGCACCCACCGGCGGTACATAAATATATCCCATTGCAGTGCCCAGCACAGCTGAGGTAACGTCAGATTAGATGCAGTTTGGCTTCGGCCCACACTGCATGCCCCAGTCAGACTGGGGTTCTTTATAAGTAGACACATGCAGTTACAACTCCGTGTGGACCGACAGCATGGGTGGGTCCCAGGAAGCCACCGGCGGTACATAAATATATCCCATTGCAGTGCCCTGGACAGCAGAGCTAACGTCAGACTAAATGCAGGTGGGCTTCGGCCAAGAATGTTTTCATTGTTGGAGGAGGACGGGAAAGTTTTTGAGGCAGTACGTGTCCGGTCCCCGTGTCTGTGGTTATATGCACCTTCCCAGTGACCACGTCGCTGAAAAGTTGTCGCGCCTGTGGAGCCTAGTAGCGTGGCCTCGCCATCATCATGTCTTTGGGAAGCCTCCGTTTCCACTACCCTGTAACATTGCAGTAGCAGCAGTATAGGCAGAGCCGAGAATTAGTAACATTTCAGCGGTAAGAGTATGCACAAACCCCTGTAACATTTCATTGGCAGCAGTGAGGACAGACCCCACTAACATTTCATTTGCAGCAGTATACACAGACCCCAGTAACATTTCAGTAGTATCAGTATAGACAGACCCCAGTAACAGTAACGTAGAAGCAGTATGGGCAAAGCAGCAGTTTCACATTTCCCTGGCAGCAGTGTAGGGAGAGCATAGTATTGGTACGATTTCAGTAGTAGGAGTACAGTCAGGCCCCAGCAACAGCAACGTAGAAACATTAGGGACAAAGCAGCAGATTCACATTTCCCTGGCAGCAGTGTAGGGAGAGCATAGTTTTGGTACGATTTCAGTAGTAGGAGTATAGTCAGGCCCCAGCAACAGTAACGTAGAAGCAGTAGGGACAAAGCAGCAGATTCACATTTCCCTGGCAGCAGTGTAGGGAGAGCATAGTATTGGTAAGATTTCAGTAGTAGGAGTATAGACAGGCCCTAGCAACAGTAACGTAGAAACAGTATGGGCAAAGCAGCAGATTCACATTTCCTTGGCAGCAGTGTAGGGAGAGCGTAGTATTGGTAAGATTTCAGTAGTAGGAGTATAGACAGGCCCCAGCAACAGTAACGTAGAAGCAGTATGGACAAAGCCCACTATTAGTTACATTTCTGTTATAGCAGTATAGACCTGCCCCAGTAACATTTCCGTTGAAGCATTATGGGCAGAGCCCAGTATTAGTAAAATTACAGTAGTAACAGTATCCATCAACCAAGGTAACATTTCAGGAGCAGAAGTATTGACAGACCGAAGTAACATTTCTGTTGCTGAAGTATAGTCAGACCCCTGTAGCATTACTGTGGCAGAAGTATAGGTAGGCAGAACAGAGTTACATTTGTGTAGCAAAAGTGTAGGCCAACCCCAGACACAGTGGTGTACCATGAGTACAGGCGAAGCCCATAAAAATTACTTGGATTACAGTGTAGGCGAGGGCCTGAAAAATCGTTGTACCGACAGTACAAATGTACCCCAGAACAATTGCCCATGCCCAACCCAGAGGGCAGGTGAAACCCATTAATCGCTTAGCGTACTGTGGCTTAATTTTTAACTAGGCCTGGAGGCAGCCCAGTCTAAAAAACAATTGGTTCAGGTGGAAGTTTCAATGCTTGAAACAGATAAATATTATTTAGAAAAGTTATATGAGCCTTTTGGCCCACAGAAAAATTCACGGTGATTACGAGAGGTTTCAGGAGGAAGAGCCGGAGGAGGACGAATACCATACACAGATTGACAAAGGTCTTTAGGTAGCGCTGCTGTCCGCTGGTGGAGAAGAGAAGTCTGGGGAAATCCAGACTGTGTTCATCTTTATGAGTGTAAGCCTTCGGCGCTTTCAGTTTACAGGCAGGTAAGCTTGTCCGTGATGATTCCCCGACTGCACTAAACACCTTCTCTGACAAGACGCTAGCCACAGGGCACGCCAATACCTCCAGGGCATACAGCGCGAGTTCGGGCCACGTGTCCAGCTTTGACACCCAGTAGTTGTACGGAGCAGAGGCGTCACGGAGGACGGTGGTACGATGGGCTGCGTACTCCCTCACCATCTTCTTACAGTGCTCCCTCCGACTCAGCCTGGACTGGGGAGGTGAGAGACAGTTTTGCTGGGGAGCCATAAAGCTGGCAAAGGCCTTGGAGAGTGTTCCCCTGCCTGCGCTGAACATGTTGCCTGATCTCCGCACCTCCCCTTCTACGTGGCCCTCGGAACTGCGCCTTCTGCCACTAGCGCTGTCGGATGGGAAGTTTACCATCAGTTTGTCCTGTGTTATTGCATCACTCTCAAACCCCTTTCCGCTTCGGGAATGAGAGTGGAAAGGTTCTCCTTATAGCGTGGGTCAAGCAGTGTGTACACCCAGTAATCCGTAGTGGCCAGAATGCGTCTAACACGAGGGTCACGAGAAAGGCATGCTAACATAAAGTCAGCCATGTGTGCCAGGGTACCTGTACGCAACATATGGCTGTCCTCACTAGTAAGATCACTTTGAGTATCCTCCTCCTCCTCCTCCTCCTCAGGCCATACACGAAAAATTGCCCATGCCCAACCAAGAGGGCAGGTGAAACCCATTAATCGCTTTGGTTACTGTGGCTTAATTTATAACTAGGCCTGGAGGCAGCCCAGTTAAAATAAAAATTGGTTCAGGGGCAAGTTTCAACGCTTTAATGAGAATTGAAACGTATAAACATTGTTTACCAAAGTAATATGACTGAGCCTTGTGGGCCTAAGAAAAATTGCCCGTTCGGCGTGATTACGTGAGGTTTCAGGAGGAGGAACAGGAGGAGGAGGATGAATATAATACACAGATTGATGAAGCTCAAAGGTCCCCGTTTTTTATGGTGATAGAGAACGATGCTTCCATCCGCGGGTGCAGCCTACGTATTGTTTAGGTACCGCTGCTGTCCGCTGGTGGAGAAGAGAAGTCTGGGGAAATCCAGGCTTTGTTCATCTTTATGAGTGTAAGCCTGTCGGCACTGTCAGTTGACAGGCAGGTACGCTTATCCGTGAGAATTCCCCCAGCCGCACTAAACACCCTCTCTGACAACACGCTAGCCGCAGGACAAGCAAGCACCTCCAGGGCATACAGCGCGAGTTCAGGCCACGTGTCCAACTTCAACACCCAGTAGTTGTAGGGAGCAGAGGCGTCATGGAAGATGGTCTTGCGATCGGCTACGTACTCCCTCACCATCCTTTTACAGTGCTCCCGCCGACTCAGCCTTGACTGGGGAGCGGTGACACAGTCTTGCTGGGGAGCCAGAAAGCTGTCAAAGGCCTTGGAGAGTGTTCCCCTGCCTGCGCTGTACATGCTGCCTGATCTCCGCGCCTCCCCTGCTACTTGGCCCTCGGAACTGCGCCTTCTGCCACTAGCGCTGTCGGATGGCAATTTTACCATCAGTTTGTCCAACAGGGTCCTGTGGTATAGCATCACTCTCGAAGCCCTTTCCTCTTCGGGTATGAGAGTGGAAAGGTTCTCCTTATACCGTGGGTCGAGCAGTGTGTACACCCAGTAATCCGTAGTGGCCAGAATGCGTGTAACGCAAGGGTCACGAGAAAGGCATCCTAAGATGAAGTCAGCCATGTGTGCCAGGGTACCTGTACGCAACACATGGCTGTCCTCACTAGGAAGATCACTTTCAGAATCCTCCTCCTCCTCCTCCTCCTCAGGCCATACACGCTGAATGGATGAGAGGCAAGCTGCATGGGCACCCTCTGCAGTGGGCCCATCTGTCTCTTCCTCCTCATTCTCTTCCCCCCCTCCTCCTCCTCCTCCTCCTCCACGCGCTGAGATATAGACATGAGGGTGCTCTGACTATCCAGCGACATACTGTCTTCCCCAGCCTCCGTTTCCGCCCGCAAAGCATCAGCCTTTATGCTTTGCAGGGAACTTCTCAAGAGGCATAGCAGGGGAATGGTGACGCTAATGATTGCAGCATCGCCACTCACCATCAGGGTGGACTCCTCAAAGTTTCCAAGGACCTGGCAGATATCTGCCATCCAGGCCCACTCCTCTGTAAAGAATTGAGGAGGCTGACTCCCACTTTGCCGCCCATGTTGGAGTTGGTATTCCACTATAGCTCTACGCTGCTCATACAGCCAGGACAACATGTGAAGCGTAGAGCTCCACCGTGTGGGCACGTCGAAAAGCAGTCGGTGCACTGGCAGATTAAACTGATGTTGCAGGGTGCGCAGGGTGGCAGCGTCCGTGTTGGACTTGTGGAAATGGGTGCTGACCCGGCGCACCTTGCCGAGCAGGTCTGACAAGTGTGGGTAGCCTTTCAGAAACCACTGAACCACCAAATTAAAGACGTGGGCCAGGCATGGCACATGCGTGAGGCTGCCGAGCTGTAGAGCCGCCACAAGGTTACGGCCGTTGTCACACACGACCATGCCCGGTTGGAGGCTCAGTGGCGAAAGCCAGCGGTCGGTTTCTCTGTCAGACCGTGCAACAGTTCGTGGGCCGTGTGCCTCTTCTCTCCTAAGCTGAGTAGTTTCAGCACGGCCTGCTGACGCTTGCCCACCGCTGTGCTGCCGCACCGCGCGACACTGACTGCTGGCGACGTGCTGCTCGTGACAAGTCTTGATTGCAATGTAGAGGTTGCATTGGAGGAGGAGGAGGAAAGTTTAGTGGAGGTGGCATACACCGCCGCAGATACCAGCACCGATCTGGGGCCCGCAATTCTGGGGGTGGGTGGTACATGAGCAGTCCCAGGCTCTGACTCGGTCCCAGCCTCCACTAAATTCACCCAATGTGCCGTCAGGGAGATATAGTGGCCCTGCCCGCCTGTGCTTGTCCACGCGTCCGTTGTAAAGTGGACCTTGGCAGTAACCGAGTTGGTGAGGGCGCGTACAATGTTGCGTGAGACGTGGTCGTGCAGGGCTGAGACGGCACACCGTGAAAAATAGTGGCGACTGGGGACAGAGTAGCGCGGGGCTGCCGCCGCCATCATGTTTTTGGACGCCTCAGTTTCCACCAGCCTGTAGGGGAGCATCTCCAGGCTGATCAATTTGGCTATGTGGACATTTAAAGCTTGAACGTGCGGGTGCATGGCAGCGTATTTGCGCTTTCGCTCCAACGATTCTCTTAGCGACAGCTAGACGCTGCGTTGAGAGACATTGCTGGATGGGGCTGAGGACAGCGGAGGTGAGGGTGTGGGTCCAGGCCAGGAGATGGTCGTGCCTGTGTCCTGAGAGGGCTGTTGGATCTCAGTGGCAGGTTGGGGCCCAGGGGGAGAGGCAGTGGCGCAAGCTGGAGGCGGTGAACGGCCTTCGTCCCACCTTGTGGGGTGCTTGGCCATCATATGCCTGCGCATGCTGGTGGTGGTGAGGCTGGTGGTGGTGGCTCCCCGGCTGATCTTGGTGCGACAAAGGTTGCACACCACTGTTCATCGGTCGTCCGGCGTCTCCGTGAAAAACTGCCACACCTTAGAGCACCTTGGCCTCTGTACGGTGGCTTGGCACGAGGGGGTGCTTTGGGAAACAGCTGGTGGATTATTCGCTCGTGCCCTGCCTCTACCCCTGGCCACCCCACTGCCTCTTCCAACCTGTCCTGCGGCTGCAATTGCCTCCCCCTCTGAAGACCGGTCCTCATTTGGCTTATCACACCAGGTGGGGTCAGTCACCTCATCGTCCAGCGGCTCTTCCTCCGAATCCTCTGTGCGCTCCTCCCTCGGACTTACTGCCCTTACTACTACCTCACTGATAGACAACTGTGTCTCATCGTCATCATTCTCCTCACCCACTGAAAGCTCTTGAGACAGTTGCCGGAAGTCCCCAGCCTCACCCCCCGGACCCCGGGAACTCTCCAACGGTTGGGCATCGGTCACGACAAACTCCTCCGGTGGGAGAGGAACCATTGCTGCCCAATCTGGGCAGGGGCCCGAAAACAGTTCCTGGGAGTCTGCCTGCTCCTCAGAATGTGTCATTTTCATGGAGTGAGGAGGCTGGGAGGAGGGAGGAGCAGCCACCAGAGGATTCAGAGTTGCAGCAGTGGACGTCATAGAAGACTGGGTGGTCGATAGATTGCTGGATGCACTTTCTGCCATCCACGACAGGACCTGCTCACACTGCTCGGTTTTTAATAAAAGGTCAACGATGTGGACTCAAAAATTGCGCTATGAAGCTGGGGACCCCAGAAACTGTCCTCTCTCCTACTCCCGCAGCAGCCGGCTGCGATTCACCTGGATCAGGAACTTGGCCTATGCCCACACCCTCACTTGGGACTCCGCGTCCTCGACCGCGTCCACATCCTCTGCCCCTACCCCTCAGCATGCTGGATTAAGAATCGAGCAGAGACAGAGCGGTGTAAAAATGTTTGTGAATTATTGCCGCGCAGTTGCTGGCTGCCAGCGGTAATATAACGCTAAATGAAGCCAGAGATAAATTATAAGGAAGGATGCAAGCAGGACTAGCCGTGCACTATGCAGTTGAGATTCACCTCCAGTCCCACAGGCCACGCAGTAATGTGCACACTGGGTTACAAGCAGACGTAAAAAAGGAGTCCTTTTTTAAAATTAGTTTTTTTCCAATGCAATGCAGGCAATGGAACGTGTATTGGACTCTCCCTCTATGGCTGTCTGGCACCGTACACTGCGCCGGCAGCTGTCTGGTAACACAGAGCGGAGAAAAATATTAGTGCTTTTTAAACGTGCACTTGGATGCAGAGAGTGTTTACGTTACACTAACTGCACCCAGCAAAAAAAGACACTGAAGCCAGAGTTAAATTATAAGGAAGGCTGCATGCAGGCTAGGCTGTGAACCATGCAGTTTGGATGGACGTAAAGTCCCACAGGCTACGCAGGCACATGCACTGGGTAACCGTTAGCCGTAAAAAGGAATTTTTTTTTTTTAAATCTCCTTATTTTACTCTGCAATGCAGGCTGAGGCTAGGCAGTGTGTATTGCACTTTCAATCTATGGGCGTCGGGCAGACCGTGAACGTCTGAGACAGCACACGTATAACAGAGCATTGTAGAAAATGTGTGCTTTCTTGGCGTACACTTAGAGGCAGACTGCAGTGACGCTACGCGAAGTGCGGACAGAAAAATATTTCTAAATGAAGGCTGCACGCAGGCTGTGCAATGCAGAGGTACTACAACTCCCAGCAACCACGGAGTTAAATGCACACGGTCGCAGGTTGCCCTAAGAAGAACCATTGGGGTACTTGTAGACGGGATTCTACACTACCACTGTCCCTGCCTGACCAATAGTGCCCCTATACTGAAGTACAGACTGCATCCTGAGAACGATACAGCCTGCACGCCCGATATACATTAAAAAAAATGGTGCAAAAGTGATTACAGCAACCACTACAGGTACTACAACTCCCAACAACCACAGAGTTAAATGCACACGGTCGCAGGTTGCCCTAAAAGAACCGTTGGGGTACTTGTAGACAGGATTCTACACTACCACTGTCCCTGCCTGACCAATACTGCCCCTATACTGAAGTACAGACTGCAGCCTGAGTACGCTACAGCCTGCACGCCCGATATACATAAAAAAAAAAAAAAAAGAATTGTGCAAAACTGCTCACAGCAGCCACAACAGTAATGCACTAGGTGAGCTGTGGCCCTAAGAAGGGCCGTTTTGGTTCTTGAAGACGCTAACACTGTCCCTATAGCTGTAGCAGCATCATCATCACTTTCCCTGATCTCTCCCAGTGTGTGTCTGTGGCGAGCCGCGGGCGGGGCTGATTTAAATACTCGGGGGTCACTTGATCTCGCCAGCCACTCACTGCAGGGGGGTGGGATAGGGCTGGAACGTCACAGGAGGAAGTTTTAATGCCTTCCTTGTCTTTCTATTGGCCAGAAAAGGACGCACATTTCTCAGGGAAGGAAATGTAATGGAGTCGAGTGCCGCGTGGTACTCGTCTCGAGTAGCGAGCATCTCGAACACCCTAATACTCGAACGAGCATCAAGCTCGGACGAGTGCGCTCGCTCATCTCTAATTGTGACATCCCTAGTGGGACTAAGTAAACAACAGAATGTATAATAATAAAGTTTATTAAGAGAAAAACAAAAACATTTCTGGTTTTATTTTCTAGATATAAAAAAACACACACACGGTATCCCTGCACTTATCATGACCTGTATAATTACCTCAATACTGTCACTCCGCTTCCAAGAAAAAGATTTAATAAAAAAGTTGTCCAAAAGTTGCATGTTCCCCAAATTGGCACTACAGGTTGTCTTGAAAAAAAAAGAGCCCTTACACAGCCTTATCGACAGATAAATAAAAAGGTTATGGCAGAAGAAAGCTATTCTTTTTATTAAAGGTGTTTTATTTGTTTTAAGAAGTACTGTATTTAAAAAATCTATAAGGCCTCTTTCACACGGGCAACAGCGATACTGACAGAAAAAAATCGCAGCTGGGTTCTGTGCGATATCGCTGCGTTTTCTCGTTGCGATTTTTTTTTAAACAAATTTACTATGCTGGATAAAGGTAATATTTTATAGTATGGGTTGTTATGGATGTGGTGACCTGAACCCCATGTAGCTTTTTATTTGTTCTTTAATAGGGCCTTGAAAGGAGGTTTTAGATGTGACAGATAATTCTACTACAGACAGATCTGCACTAAAATTTGCATGTTTTAAATGCAGATTTTGCCATGTATTCCCACAGAATTTTGATTGAAAAGATCGAAATCTGCAACAATTTTGCAGAAAATGTAAAAGATGCAGATTTTGATGAGGCAGAATTTTCTGCCACATGAAACCACACTTAAGTGTCATTCACACAATTGAATTTTACTTTGGACTTGACAATGTATTCTGCATCTAAATCAAGTTCAAAATCTGCACCATTTTAGCATTTGATTAAATGTTATGAAAATCCGTGCCATATTTCATATGGTGCAGATGTTTTGAAACTCACATTGCAGAAAAAACAAATTGACATTTCAATTCTTGGGCCAGAGTTCTGTTGCAGATCATAGAATCATAGAATTGAGGAGTTGGAAGAGACCTCCGAGGTCATCAGGTCCAATCCCCTGCTCAGTGCAGGATTCACTAAATCATCTCAGAGAGATATTTGTCCAGCCTCTGAAGACTTCCATTGAAGGAGAACTCCCGTGGCAACCTGTTCCACTCATTGATCACCCTCACTGTCAAAAAGTTTTTTTCTAATATCTAATCTGTGTCTCCTGTCTTTCAGTTTCATCCCATTGCTTCTGGTCTTCCTTGTGAAAATGAGAATAGGGCTGATCCCTCTGCACTGTGACAACCCTTCAGATATTTGTAGACAGCTATTAAGTCTCCTCTCAGCCTTCTGTTCTGTAAGCTAAACATTACCAGATCCTTTAACTGTTCCTCATAGGACATGATTTGCAAAGTGCTCATCATTTTGGTAACTTTTCTCTGAACTTGCTCCAGTTTGTCTATGTCTTTTTTTAAAGTGGGGTGCCCAGAACTGGACACAGTATTCCAGATGAGGTCTGACTAAGGAAGAGTAGAGGGGGATAATTACCGCACGTGATCTAGACTCTATGCTTCTCTTAATACATCCCAGAATTATGTTTGTCTTTTTGGCTGCTGCATCACATTGTTGACTCATGTTCAGTCTATGATCTATTAGTATACCCAAGTCTTTTTCACATGTGCTGCTTAGCCCAGTTCCTCCCATTCTGTATATGCTTTCTTCCTTTTTCTTGCCCAGATGTAGGACTTTGCATTTCTCCTTGTTAAATACCATTCTATTAGTCGCTGCCCACTGTTCAAGCTTTTCTAGATCTTTTTAAATACTCTCTTTCTCTTATCTAGTGTTCGCTATCCCACCTAGCTTTGTGTCGTCCGCAAATTTGATCAGTTTCCCCTCAGTTCCCTCCTCCAGATCATTTATAAAAATGTTGATGAACACTGGGCCCAGGACAAAGCCTGGTGGTTCCCACTTGATACATTCTCCCACTGGGACGGGCAGTCTTTTTTGACCACTCTTTGAGTACGATCACTCAGCCAGTTGTGAATCCACCTAACAGTTACCTTGTCAATCCCAGATTTGGTCATTTTTTCAATAAGGATTGTATGAGATACTTTGCCAAATGCTTTACTAAAGCCAAGATATACTATATCTACCACATATGATACAAATTGTAGCTGCTTCTGTGATGTACTTATGCATCATGAGATTGATAGAACATAATAGTAAATGAGAAAGTAGGGAGAAAATTCAACATCAAAATGGTGCCTAATAAGCATCATAGAGGAGGCAGCACTACATTGAAGTGACTGCAACATACATAGGAGAGGTTCAGAGAGTGTGACTGGCAATCAGGTGAGGGATGCAGGGATAGAAAATGTGTTTTCACTGGAGTGGATCTTTAATAGAGCAGTTGGCAAAATAAATAGCATACCTTTTACTCACCTTGATCGGCTGAGCGATAAAATATTTCAGATTTTTGCAAAATTGAATCAGGTATGTCCAAATTGATTTTTTGTGAAAATTGTTGGAAAATCGAATTTCCAATAATGCCTGCTGTAGTGTTAGCGGCCTCAGAAATTCAAAGTTGCCAGCCCGGCCTCTACTAAATATTTGCACTTTTTACGCATCTAGCAGTGGTTTTCTGCAAACTACAAAGTTAGTTGATAATTTACATAAAACTACACTAAAAAGTGACAAAAAATAAATTAAAAAAAAAATTAAAAAGGAAACATTAAGAAAGCAAGCAGTAGGGGATGTGTTAGTGCTGGTGGTAGATGTGGTAGAGGATGAGTTAAGTTGTTACTCTAAGAGGCTTCCACTGAAGCAAAAGCTTCATGTTCTGCAGGAGGCAAGGAAAGCCTGCTGCCATTCCTTAGAAGTGGTTCTCCCCTACATCTACAGCACACAGAATGCCTCAAGTATCACCACCTTTTCTGGCTCCCAGTCAAAGACACTTTGTCTGCCTCCAGTCGGCCATAAGCATCTACACTCCATGCCATACCCGCAGCATCCCCTGAATCAGTTCACATGAATTAGTCTGAGGAGTTGTTTGATATTTCAATGTCATGGGTGTCAACCAGGTAGTCCAAGCTACCATAGGAGGAAGACCAAGACATTGAATACACTGATACTCACCCATGTTTTTTCCTACGAAGAGGAAAATGAGAGTGAGTCAGTGCACATGATCAGCCCTATACAGGCAATGAGTATTCAGGCGATGTGGAAATTGAGGTATCAGCTCCTGCTGCTCACTGTGACATGTACTCCACTCAGGAGTTGAAGAACAATTAAGAGAGAAAGAGAAGGTGGAAGAAGATGAAGTACTTGATCTAACATAGAGAGGCAGGGAGAGTCATCATAGCAGCTCGCAGGTGGATGAAAAACCACTGGTGATGACAGAAGAGAGGTCAATGTAGATGACCACCATTCTTGTGGCTGGTCATGCACATTGTATTGAAGTTTTTTACATTCTTACCATGTTTTAAATGCTTACTGCAGCATTTAAAACATGGTAAGAATGTAAACAACCTTGATACAAGGTGTATGACCAGTCACATGAATTCTCACCACCTGCTGCCTTGGAGAGCTCCCCCTTAACTGCCTCTTCCTCCATCCCCCTCCCTGTTCATGTAGTAGCCTCTGAGCACAGAGAGACATTTTTGTCTAGCGGCAGTAGCATACCCCTCCACAATTGATGAGCTGCAGTCTTCAAAGTAAGGAGTGGGAAACGGAGAGCAGAAGTTGAGCTGCCACCATCATCACCCTGTTTCCTGACATCTACCCCATATTCCAGCATGTTCCATGTCGGCAGCCAGCCCTAAGCAATGGGAACGTAAAAAAATACCACCCCAACCATCCACAAGCACAGAACCTGAATGGAAGCATTCCATAACTGCTTGCAATGGAAATTCTGCCCCTCATACTACACCTTCCACAACTTGATGCTCCATGCTAACTCACATCACCAGTATCCAAGCAACCATTACTTTGCCCCCAAAGCCTTCCCTGCCCTGCCCTGCCACGTCAGTGATAATGTGTCTGTGGTGTTACAGAACGCTGTGAGTGGTAGTGTGGACGTGGTTCAGCAAACATGGCCAGGGGCATTATGTATCCTTAATAGCACACTGGGTCAATGTTTTGTAGGTGGTACATGAAGCCAAAAGTGGTGATCCATATTTCATGGTACCCCCAAGGCTTGCACGACATTCATCCGTGACTGTCCCCTATTCACTCATCTCCTCCTTCTCCTGTTTCTCCACCATCTTTCAGCATCCTCAATATCAGCACAGATGCATATGTGACAAAACCCAACCTCCATACAGTGCTGCACAAGGTTAAAGCCAGCATGCTGTCCTAAAACTGATATGTCTAGGGAAGTGTAGCTACACTGTTGTTGGCTCTGCAGGCTCAGGTTGAAATGTGGCTGACTCCGCACAATCTGAAGCCAGGCAAGGTCGTGAGTGACAATGGGGCCAAACTGCTGGCAGCCCTTTGCATTGGCAATCTCACACACATACCTTGCCTGGCCCGTGTGATGAACCGGATAGTGCAGCACTTTCTAACCAATTACCCAGGTTTACACCCTTTGCTGGAAATGGCTTGTCTGGCAGACATGCACCGACAGTGCAGGCTACCACCCAACCATCTCACCTGACGTGCCTACATGATGGATTTCCCTGTTGCATCTATTGCAGAGGCTAACCCAGCAGCAGAGAGCAGTCAGAGAGTACTACATGCTGTAGGCTCTTAGCAGGTGCTGTATGGAGGCCTTTGTAGTGGCTTTAATTTAAATACGTGTGGTGATAATGTACTGATCAATAGGACCATCCTTGTTGTTTGCCTGGAACGGATACTACAGGACTTCAGACACAATGATCTATTAATGTAGATGTCCGGTTAATCAGCTTCAGCCATGGGGCTTTGCAATCATCCCTAAGGCTGCCTGTCCACGGGTGTTGCAATATCCCGCAGCGGATCCCCGCCGCGGTAGCCGCCGCTGAGGTGCAGAAGCCAGCTGACGTTCTCCACACTGAGCCTATGTAACAGATAGGCTCAGCATGGAGAATCGTGGCAAATCGCAGCATGCTGCAATTTTAATCCCGCGAGCGGAGAATCGCTATGATTCTCCGCTTGTGAACAGCAGGGCTGCGCTTTCCATTGCAACACTATGGAAGGCATTCACTGCTTTCCCCGCGGCCGGATTATTGCCGCGGATAACGCAATGCAAAAATGCCCGTGGACAGGCAGCCTTACTCATCCATAGGCATCACTGTACTTTGGTTTTTTTCCTGTACAACAACACGCTGCTCACTACCTCACTGCAGACACTACACCACTTGTCCACCAATTCACATTCATCACTTACTCTACAGTTCAGTGGTTAAAGGGGTTGTCTCGCGGCGAAAGCGAAAAAAAAATTTTTTCACTTACCCCCGCATTCTGCCCTGTTAAAAAAAAAGCATAGGTTAGTTTTTAAAAAGCACATTGCACTTACCTGCATCAGCGTTCTGCAGCTTCTTCTATTCTTCTTTTAAAGATGGCGCCGCTGGTCTTCTCCCACGGTGGACCACGGGTCTTCTCCCATGGTGCACCGTGGATTTTCTTCTCCTTCCTTGCGTTCCATTGCCGATTCCAGCCTCCTGATTGGCTGGAATCGGCACACGTGACGGGGCGGAGCTACGATGACGACGCGGTGAGCACAAGCGGCCCAATTCACCAGGCAGAAGACCACACAGCGCAAGCGCGTCTAAAAAAGCAAGAACCCAGCAAAATTAGACGGAGCCATGGAGACGGGGACGCCAGCAACGGAGCAGGTAAGTGAATAACTTCTGTATGGCTCATATTTAATGCACGATGTATATTACAAAGTGCATTAATATGGCCATACAGAAGTGTATACCCCCACTTGCTTTCGCGAGACAACCCCTTTAAGTGATCGCATGGCTTTCTCCTTTTGAAGTTTATATTAATTACGACAAGAATTTAACATTGCCGTCATATATAGACTACGGTGGAGACCACCTTTCCATAGAATTGTACCAAGACTGCAGCAACCATAAATTTTCAAGCAGGTGTCATTAGACATCCTTTCTCCTGGTAGGCGAGTGCCCCAGAGGTGCTCTGCAAAACATGCTTACTTTTAGCTAAACCTGTGGTTTGCTTTATCAGGCTGCTACTTTTATTAGAGGAAGACTTTAAGTTTGGCCTTCATATTGTGACTTTATCTTACTGTAGGAAAGTACACAGCACAAAGTATAGTATAAATGACTTTATTACATAATATATGATATTTTCAATGCTAGAACTGTTTTAAATGGATTTTAATGTTACTGTCCAACATGTTACACTGGTCCTCACTTATCAAAATCCCTAACTGAAAAAAGTGGCCTTCTTGTCAATAGCAACAAGTTGGAACTCAACATTTATTTACTTCAACTGATCTATAAAAATTAAATCTGCATTGTAGTTGGCTGCCATTGGCAACAAGTCTAGTTTTTCTGTTAAACAGTTTTGATTATTGAAGATCATTGTCTTGTGTCCAGTACGGAGCTTTCTGTGCTCTTTCTGAAACACAGGGATTTTCTCATGAGTTTTCTTTTAATTCCTGTGTCATGTTCCACCTCCTTAGTCCCTGCACTAGGCAATACTCGGGGTACCACATAGTGACACTTGACAAAGCAAGCATTATTGACATATTTGTTTTCTGGTTGATGCAGCTGTGCTCTTTGTTGCGGCAGTTCTGGGTTTGCTTCCTTTCAAGGAGGTCTGGTGCAGGTCTTGTGTGTTTCTCTGTCTTCTGGCCTGGTGGGAGTGATGATAGGTGGGAGGCTTGGCCTTACCTGTGGGTATTTGTCAGGACTATTTAGTCTGATCTTGTGCTCAGCTCTGAGCTGATTAATCTCATCTTGTTTTTTGGAATTCTTCTATCCCTCTTAGGGTCACCTAGAGGCCGAGGTATATGGCCAGATCCGCCATTCTCTTTATGCTTACTAAAACTGCTTAAAAAATTCTTACTAAAGCTTCAGGCTTACATAAAAACTGAGGTTGCAGCGGGATCACTGAGGTGAGCCTGAGCAGTTGCCATGCTTGGTGCAGCCTATTTGAAAATTTTTCACTGAGACAGAAACTAGTCTATAATTAAATTCTAACGTCCTTCACAGTATAGACTTAACATAATTAACATAACCTTTATTATTCCAAATCTAAAACCAAGACTTAGGGCTGACAGACATATAACAACAGACAAACAGTTAGTTTAGGGGAATTCAGTAAACAGAGCACTGTCCAGAAGGCCAGAAGTGAGTGGCATATAGTGGACAGTGGTAACTCCAAAAATTAACATAGTGGTCACACATATAAGGTTAGATGGCGAAAGCTATGCTGCAAAGGTCAAGTTTTTGCCAGCAATGCCTTCACCACTCAACTAAAAAAGCTTTGGATTCATAATTTCATGAACCTGAACAAGAGACAGGGGCTCAAGCAATCTAGAGTTTCAAGAATTTTCACATTCGACACGTTTACCTACTTGTAAAAGCAGTTCATCAAGAACTAATTTTGCATAAATATGCTGTCTGGAAATCTCAGAAACAGGAGAATAAACAACTGCCATATTAGCTGATTCCTCATTGGTATACCATGGGGTTATGTACTCTCATCATAGCAGGTGTGGTTAATGGATAGCCAAGTTGAATCCTAATTGGTATAGGTGGAGGTGTGTGGAATCAGGTGTCCACATGTCATTCAGAGAACATGAGTGTAAAGAAAGTCAGTATATAAAAAGAGAGGACATTGCCATGTAAGAGCGGGTATATGCTGGGATAGGACATTTTGATAACAGGGTTTAGCTCTATCAGTAAGAGTGAGAGGTTAACCAGTTCTTTTCACATATCTAGTTGGCAAAAAGGGCTTTTCTATGCATGATTGCATCACTGGCATAATCCTTTGGCATATACCCCTCTGCACATGGTATAGCGTCAGAGGGTGATAGTACAGTAGAGTGCAGTCAGTACCTTCGTGCATACTGTTATGTCAGCCATTAGAAATACAGAATTTAGGATGATTAAGTCAACTCAAATACAAAATAGTATGATTTCCAGTCCGTGGAGCTATCCAGGGTGCTGTTTAAGGTGATGTTCAGCAGTTTAAAGTTTGCTTCTCCCCTGTCCAAGATGCTGAAGGAGAGAGAGTTTAAATTGAAAGATGATGAAAAATAGCTGAACCAACATTGAAATAATAAGATTTGGATTATGGGGATATTTAGGAACTCAAGTTGTAGACTTGAGTAAAAAAAAAAAAAAAAAACAGAAAACAAAACCCAACCTCTTAAATTTCATATTCTACCCTTTACTCCCTTACTCTTTGATTTCATCCTATCTTTTATTAATCCAATACTGAGAGCTGAAATATAGTAACAACACATACGATGAGGGCTCAGTGTATAGCCCAGTTCAACTGAATATCATACAGACAACAGGGAGATCCAATGATCGAATTGGTGAATAAAGGGGTCAGCTAGTCATACTTTCTATTTGCCAATAGTGATATTTGGAGTAGGACACAAAAATTGATGGCAACAGATCGAAATAGATAGGGAACAGAAATAATAAATGATAATCAAGATAACTGAGGGAGAAATCTACATGTCCTAGGAAGAACGCCACTGCACAGTCAACATCGAGCAACACAATAAATGATGTAAGGCTGGTCTTGATGATAAAAATGAGAGTAATTAAATCAGATAATACAGAGCAAGGGAATGAATGTGGAAAGGCGAGAAGGGGGAACTAGTGTAATACATACAATCTTGTAGTAAACAATTAAAGGATAGATTCTCATTCAGTCCAAGCAGCTTCTTTATGCAGCAGTCTACGATCAATGTCTCCTCTCCGGTTGTTTGTTCTTAGGAGTTCTATTCCCTGAAATTTGATCTGACTGAGGTCACCGCCATGTACAGGCCACAAAAAATGTCCAATAAGGTTGGGAAATATTGCAAAATGAGATTCTCAAAGCACAATCGTTAACAATCCCTAAAAGAGGGATGAATGGGAAGCATTTAAAGAAACCAGGATGGATGAACACAGAACTTGTACGCATGTTACAAAGAAAGAGAAATATGTTTATTAAATGAAAAGGGTGTGGGAGGGGGTATCTGAAGAAGAATATAATGCAGTCTGCAGAAACTGTAGGGCAAGTGTCAGAAAAGCTAAAGCTGATAATGAATTGAGGCTTGCAACAGAGGCCAAAAGCAATAAAAAATAATTTTTAGGGATCAAAAGCAAAAGAAAAGTCAAAGATGCTATTGGATGCTTACAAGATGAAAATGGTGAATTGGTTAAAAATGATGTTAAGACGGAACGTTTAAATTCCTATTTTGTATCGGTTTTCTGTCAGAAAGTAGATGGAACATCAACTTATCTTCCCTGTGCTATTGGGGGAATAAGAGAATGCAGGCTATTTATGAGCAGAGAGATGATGAGGTAACACTTTGCTAATGTAAATGAATTCAAGTCTCAAGGTCCAGGTGAATTACATCCTAGTATACTAAAGGAAGCAGCGGAAGTGATTGCTGAGCCACTCGCCATAATCTTTAAAAATTCCTGGAGAACAGGAGAAGTCCCAGAAGATTGAAAAAGGGCAAATGTTGTCCCTATCTTCAAAAAAGGGAAGAAGGTGATCCAGGAAACTACAGGCCTGTGAGCCTGACTTCTATACCGATAAAAAGATATTTGAACAAATTATTAAATAGCATGCATGTAAGTACTTGGATAACAATGGAGTAATTAATCAGAGGCGGCATGCGTTTATAACAAGCAAGTCATGCCAGACAAATCTAATTTCTTTCTATGACAGAATCACCGACTAGGTTGATCAGGGAAATGCAGTGGATATGGTATATCTTGACTTTAGTAAAGCATTTGACAAAGTATCTCATACCATACTTATTGAAAAAATATGGGATTGACAAGGCAACTGTTAGGTGGATTCACAACTGGCTGGATACTCGTTTGCAAAGAGTGGTCATAAAGGACTGCACATCTAAGCGGAAGACTTTATCAAGTGGGGTACCACAAGACTTCATCCTAGGCCCAGTGTTGTTCAACAATTTTAGAAATAATCTGGAGGAGGACCTTGATGGGAAACTGATCAAATTTGCCAACGATGCAAAGCTAGGAGGGATAGCTAACACTAGGGAAGAGAGGGAGAGTATTCAAAAAAATCTAGAAAAGCTTGAACAGTTTGGCAACTAACAGAATGGTATTTAACAAGGAGAAATGCAAAGTCCTACATCTGGGCAAGAAGAATTAAAAAAGCACATGCAGAATGGGAGGGATTGGGCTAAACAGCAGCACATGTGAAAAAGACTTGGGTATACTAATATATCATAGACTGAATATGAGTCAACAATGTGATGCAGCAGCCAAAAAGACAAACACAATTATGGGATGTATTAAGAGAAGCATAGAGTCTGGATCACATGAGGTTATTATTCCCCTCTACTCTTCCTTAGTCAGACCTCATCTGGAATACTGTGTCCAGTTCTGGGCACCCCACTTTAAAAAAGACATAGACAAACTGGAGCAAGTTCAGAGAAGAGTTACCAAGATGGTGAGCGGTCTGCAAGTCATGTGCTATGAAGAACATTTAAAAGATCTGGGAATGTTTAGCTTGCAAAAAACAAGACTGAGAGGAGACTTAATAGCTGTCTACAAATATCTGAAGGGCTGTCACAGTGCAGAGGGATCAGCCCTATTCTAATTTGCACCAGGAAAGACTAGAAGCAATGGGATGAAACTGAAAGGGAGGAGACACAGATTACATATTAGAAAAAAAATTCTGAAAGTGAGGGTGATCAATGAGTGGAACAGGTTACCACGGGAGGTGGGAAGTTCTCCTTCAGTGGATATGTTCAAAGAAAGTCTGGACAAATATCTGTCTGGGACTATTTTGTAAATCCTGCACTGAGCAGAAGGTTGGACCCGATGACGCCAGCAAGTGGCGCAATTGTATAATGGCAAAAAGAGAAAGCCCCCTAGATAACCCTGAATCCAAAATTGGCTTACAAAGTGTTAATCCTCAGGGCCAAAAAAACACACTTCCTCTGGGGATTAAAGCCCTGCAGGCTGTGTGTCTGCACATGTGCGTTATATGGTATTACGTCACGTGCACGCACAGAAGGCCGGGAGGCCCAGGAAATTTAAAAACTACCTGCTCCCAGCTAGTATGAGTAGGTGAAAACAGGGAGCTGTCACCAGAAACTGCTGTATGCGGCTCCCAGTCACATAATAGCTGCTATCCAATGGAGAACAGCGATGATGTAAAAGTAGAAAAAGTGTAAAAAAAAGAAAAAAAAAAGTTTGCTTCATTTTCCCACACGGATCATTAGGGGAAATGAAATTATGTACCTAAGGCCACTGGATTTATCTGCAGACCTTACCCCAGCTTCTGGGCACACGCCCATCACCAAAATGATAGACAAATGCGCAAAAGCCATGGATTGCCAGAGTAATTTAAAATCTCCCCACTCCTGGCTACCAAACGTACCCGAGAGCCTGGAAATTTCAAAGGGGGCTGCAGTACACGGTCACAAGATTGCCGTTATCCAATGGATAATGGCGATCACGTAAACGTTTTTTAAAAATTAAGTTGCACCTCCCGCTCACAGCTCCGATCTATGAGGGCAGGTGAAATTACTTACTTACAGGCTCTGACCATGTCCCATGATGGGATCCTTATTTGCAAACTTTTACCAAGCTTCAGCGCATGTGGACATCGCAAAATTGCAGACGCAAGCGTAGAAGCTGGGTAGAGACCGGGAAATTTAAAATCTGCTTGCTCCTGTCTACAAAAGGTAGCCGAGAGCCTGGAACAGTAACCGAGGGCTGCGGTGAGTGGTGTCTGGTCACGTGATTGCTTTTATCCAATGGATAATGGTGATCATGTGAAAGTTAAAAGACAGTTGTATTTTGATGCTTCTATCTGTTTGGGCCTTGTTGTGCATACAAACAGAAGATTAGGGCCACAATAGGTATGTTTCTGAACACAGAACAAACAGTGGGATCCATTTTGGGGTAAAAGTCTTCATTCCTATCTGTGCTGTACAAAAAAACGTTTTATAATAACACAATTGCCAAAAAATGAAAATCATAATTTTTTTCCTTCTGCTTTGCTTAGATTCATTCAAAAAATAGGGGGGTCAAAATACGCAGTACACCCCTAGATGAATTCATTAAGGGGTCTAGTTTTCAAAATAGGGTCATTTGTGGGGGTTCTCCTTAGTTTTGGCCGCTCAAGGGGTCTACAAGTGGGCAATGGGACCTGAAATACCTTCAAGCAAAATGTCTGTTCTGAAAGCCACCGGCTGCTCCTTTCGGTTTGGGCCCCGTTGTGCATACGGACATAAGATTAGGGCAACATTGGGTATGTTTCTGAACACAAGACAAACGGGGTATGCATTTTGGGGTGTAAATCCTCATTTTCATGTGCACTATAGAAAAAAAAACTGCCTTTAAAATGACATATTTGCAAAAATATGAAATTGTATTTTTTCTCTAAATGGTATTATCTCCTAAAAAGAAACTGTGGGGTCAAAATACTCCTGACCCCCTCAGTGAATACATTAAAAGGTGTAGTTTTTACAATGGGGTTATGTGTGGGGGTATCTATCATACTGACACCTATGAGCCTTTACAATCTTGGCTTGGTGCAGGAAAACAGTGTTCTTCAAAATGTTAAGTAATGTTAAAATTTGTACGTCATCTAAATGGTTAAAAACCTGAAGTTTTTCAAATGTGCGTCCAGAATAAAGTAAACAGATGGAAATATATATCTTATCTAAAATTTGTACAGTATGTTCGCACATATTTAAGATATGGCAGTTGAAAATGTGAAAAAATGACACTTTTTTCAAAATTTTCCCAATTTAAATAAATATACACAAATTGTATCGGTCTATTTGTACCACCTAAATGAAGTACAATATGTGGCAAAAAAAACAATGTCAGAATCACTGGGATATGCGAAGCCTTTACGGAGTTATTCTATGTTAACACATGTCAAATTTCCAAAAATTGGCCTGGTCATTAAGGCGCAAACAGGCTTGGTCACTAAGGGGTTAATCTTCCTTACCCATGCCCAAAGATAATAAAATAGCTAATATTCACCTTTCCCAGCCCCCTTCATGTACCCCGCCGACAGTTCCAAGTCTCCCCAATAATGTACTGTTTACAGTCCAGTATGTCACAGGCTGCTACAGCCAATCACAGAGCACCGTGTCCATTATGAAAGGAAAAACAGAATCTCAGCGACTCACATATAATAAAAAATAATCAAATATAATAAATGGTGAGTGTCCACTCACCTGGTGCACAGCGGACCCCTCTGCACAAAGGAGCCACCGGCACCCCGTTTCCACGATAGCTTCTCAAAAAGGAACCTGGTCCTCAATCCTAAATCCTAGGAGAGACGTCCCGGAGTAGAAAGCCCTCGCATGGGCTTCAAATATCCAAAATGGCAAACAAGAAAAAAGAACCCCCGCGCTCCGGAACCAGGACCACAGTCTATATTAATATTCCACTTTATTAGGGCGCCCACCCACTGGCGTTTGCGATTTTCGTGCGTGAAAAACGCAGCATTTTCGCGGCGTTTTTCCCGCGTTTTTCGCGGCGTTTTTTGACGCGTTTTCGCGGCTTTTCCATTAATTTCCATTGACTTTCATGGGTGCATTAGGAGAAAAATAAGGACACATATGCAACTGACAGTTCCTATGTTAAAAAACGCAACGCAACGCAAAAAAACCCGCCAGTGGACAGGAGTACATTCAATTCTAATTGCTCTTGAGAAAAAACGCAAAACGCAAAGAAAAAAAAATCGCCAGTGGGTGGGCGCCCTTAATGCGACACGTTTCAACGGACACAGCCGTCTTTTTCAATCGTGTCCATTATAATATTTCACATTAATGATTAGATGTAGAAAATGTGTTGCTGGTGAAAATAGTGGTTCTCTCCATTGCAACGATTCAGATTCAAGTTGTCACTTATCTAAGACAGGCTAAAAAATAAACCGCCCACTTTTCATTTTCAATACTTTTGTAATGGTATTTTGACAATAAAACTATCACTAGTCTTCACAATATTGTTGTACCCCTAAATGTGGTATTGATTGTTCAAGTTTTATATTGTTTTATTTTGCAGTATTGGTATGTACAGCGTGCAAGCAGAACTCTCTGAGCATTCATAAAACTTAGAATTCAGGTCGGACATGGCTGCTCATTCATTAGTGACCACAAGCCACTTTCCTTAATTGCACTAACTCATCCCTGGGGGTCAGAGCAGTTCTGGACCTGTTGTGGTCATCTGATCTCCAGGATTGTTTCAGTCTGAGTTGGCAAAGTCTATTTATGACAACCCTCTAATGTACCTTGCATTGGAAATCCTACAAATTAGGAATTTAACTTCAAAAGAGAGTCATCACTTAATTTAAAAATGTTTCTTCCAAACTATTCACCTTTTGAGGAACATAAAGTATAGTTAGCCCACACCAGAATAAACTGTAGACCTCTACACTAAAACCTTCTACGATGGACATCGATGGATCTTAGGTTGCTCTGTGTTTGATTTACTTATAATTTACTTTTAAACTGAACTTTTTAAATTTCAATGTGAAACATATTTACATTTACAATCAAAATTATTCAATTCCTATTGCAGATCAGGTTGATTTGCCAAATATACAGACTTTTTGCCATTTTCAAAGAATAAACAAATAATTTAACCCCTTAGGGTGAAGTCACATGAACGTTTATCGGCTCGGTTTTCACGCCGAGCCGATATACGTTGTCCTCGTGTGCAGGGGGGGGGGGAGGATGGAAGGGCCAGGAGCAGGAACTGAGCTCCTGCCCCCCTCTCTGCCTCCTCTCCGCCCCTCTGCACTATTTGCAATGGGGAGAGGTCGTACAAGGGCGGGGCTAATTCTCGGTACTTAGCCCCACCCACACCCCGCCTCTTCCCATTGCAAATAGTGCAGAGGGGCGGAGAGGAGGCGGAGAGAGGGGCGGGAGCTCAGGTCCTGCTCCTGGCTCTTCCATCCTCCCCCCCCTGCACACGAGGACAACGTATATCGGCTCGGCGTAAAAGCCGAGCCGATATACGTTCGTGTGACTTCACCCTTAAGCTTTTTCCTCCCCACTTTTAATCCTAACTCTTATTTATTCATCAACGTAACTGTCTGAGGGCTTGTTTTTTGCAGGCCGAGTTGTATTTTTCAATGGTGCTATTTAACCTACCATATAATGTACTGAAAAACTTTTTAAAAATTCTAAGAGGAGTAAAATGGAAAAAACCCTGCAATTCTGCAATCTCTGGGGTAGTATTGCTTCTACAGCGTACACACTGCAGCAAAAATGACATGATCACTTTATTCTGTGTGTCAGTACAATTACGATGATACCGGGACATCTTGCAGTTTCTTTTGGTACCATTTTGGAGTGCATACAACTTTTTGATCGCCTATTATTATATGGTTTCTTGGAGACACGGTGTTCACAAAAGCCCAGTCGTGAGGTTGCGTATTATTTTTTTATTCTGACGATGTTCACCGTACAGGATGAATAACACGATACTTAGATAGATCGGACTTTTATGAATGCAGCTCTATTAGAAATTGTAAGGAGAATTTGTGTTTACCGAGGAGAAGACAATCTCAGATCTTGTGTAGAAGCATGGCCCCTAGGAGAAATACAAATCACACCAGCCTGTTGCATGTTGTGTTTATATATCATAAATGACATCACAGGAAAAGTATATACCTCCAAAATGAATAAGAATACATGATAGGCTGAAACTAAAATGATTAACATAACTTACACCTTTTAAGGTGTAACTATAACATACAATGAAACTGCTATTATGTCATTAGGAAGGAATGCAAGGGAGGGGGTCTGGAGGACTTCCTTATCTCTGTCCTATACACTCACTGGTCTATAGAAATGGTTACATTTAACCCCTTCACTACTTATACAAGCAGATGCTATATCTTTCTAGTCTACAATCTAATAGCAAAAGCAATTAACTGATACATTGATCTATCAATTTTCTTAACAAAATGTTGTTGGGTCTTTTTTATTTTTATTTTTTTATAATGAATATGGGAAAAGGTTTTTTTTCATTTATTCCCCTTTTTTTAATAATTAATTAAAAAAATGTTACACTGATTTTAAATTTGAAATTGCGATGGTCTAATTACTCCAACAATGTAATGTAATACCATAGTATATAGTATTCCATTATACTGCAATCTGACAGGTAGTCTGCAATGGCAGCCCTGGGGCTTTAAGAAGTCCCCCAGCTGCCATGGCAACTGAATAGCACCCCATTTACATTCTGCTGTCATAATTATTGGTGACATTTAATGGCTTAACAGCGACGAACATCATGAGCAATGATTACAGCTGTTGCCGGCTGGTGTCAGCTGTGACAGACTGCGTACACCCACATTGTAAGGCAGGATTGGCTCCCTATCCCCCTTTAACACAACGTTATACCTATAATGACTACAGTAGTTTCAGAATTATTCATCCCCCTAAGCAGAATACTTCAGAAGAGTAAATATTTGCAAATTAGGTGTTGTCTGAAGCACACCTGATGTAACTAATCAAGGGCTTCATTAGTTGTATCAGGTATGCTTAACCTGTAATTTAAACACATTCTTGCTTTCCTTGTTATTACATTGATTAATCTATTCTATATACAAAAAATGAATGCATATGAATAGTTATATATTTGTAATCTTATAGACAGACAATCTCCAATAGTATGGGTGCCGCACACATTCAACCTCAAACCTGAGGTGGGAAATTATGTATCGTTTTGCCAGCTTACCCGGATCCGGACCAATTGATCCCAACAATGTAACTTTTGAAAGAGGTATGTTGTAAGCAGCATTCAGGGTAGTTTTACAGAGACATCTTCACAACAACTTCCAAAGTAAAAATCGTTTCCTTTATTCCATTCCTTTGCTAAAAACGCCTGCAACGTTTCGACTGCAGCCTGCAGTCTTTATCAAGCCAATATGCAGCATGCAACAATGCATGCTAGATATAGTATACACCAACTAAAAACCACCTATCACCAACACCAACATATAGACACTTAAAAGAACAGACGCTGTAATAGGTTGGCTGACTTACCCACATGCTGTGAATACCAATTAATTCGTCCTGCACATTGGAGTAGAACTTCCTGTTCCGGTCTGGAAGCCGGTGGGGGTATGGGATATACTATGATAACGCGAGAATTGCCTCTTGTACTCAGACAACTGCAGGGAGTGTGTTTAAACTGCGCATGAGCGAAATTTCACTTGGCTGTGAATGCCACTGCTGTAATCTCGCGAGATAAGCCATCGGTATTAAGCCCGGTGACGTCACTACGCTCCACTGCGCATGCGCAGGACTTATAGTCCGAGAAGAGCGCGATATTTTAGTTTAGGACGTGCTGCCATCATCCCAGGCACGCACGCAACTAGCCCCAGGAGTTCATCACCCAAACGGACATACCAGGAAGCAAAGACCGCCCCCTGTCAGTTCACTGACTCCGCTGTCTGCAATTCCGTCCCACTATCTCCATGGCAACATCATGCCTCTGTGTTATATAGGAATCTTATGTGCATAGCATAAAACCTCTGTTTGGACATACATTACATCCTTTGTACCATTATTTAATACACCCCAATCAAGGATGAAAGTCACCAAACATTGCATGAATGTACAAATAAAGTTTATTGATTATATGGTTCAAAAAAAGTGCAGTAAATTCTTTTCTCAAATATGTAACATACATGTTGTTCATTCACACATAGTTAATCAAAACGGGACTTTGATCAAGCTCCATGCCACAGCTATATTTAAAGGGATAGTTAAAGGTATAAAAACCTCCTAGCTTATGGCCTCTATGCTGTTCATCTATAGTAAGATGTAACATCAAGGATTACCCCCCTGCAAAAACTTGTTCAGGGCAATACCATCACAATACTGAGAAAACCATCTCAAGAAAAGTGATAAAAATTAATATATTGTTACACCTTTAAAAATTCGCTAGTGACGACATGCCATAATCAAAGTAGAACCAATTACGCTTATGTCCTACGTCCAAAGGAGAGTATAGAGCCTGTGGATTCTGGGAAAAGAATTTTTTGAAAAATAGTGCAATCCAACGGTAAATTGGTGTTCACAGTCCATGGTGCAGACCAATCCATCCTGTATGCATCTGCAATTAAAAACAAGAAAATACGTATAAGGACACTGAATCAAAAATATGCACTATTCAAATAAAGAATCACATCAACTACACATAAAGGAGCGGATTATAATCCACATTTAGACCTTTTGGGTAAATAGTATCTAAGGTATAGATCCATTTTGCCTTAAGTAGTTTGAGTTTTCTCTCGCGATCTCCTCCCCTACCTACATCAGGTACCGTATCTATGATTTTAAATCTGAGCTGGTTTACTGCATGGCCAGCCTCCTTAAAATGCTTCGGTAAGGTTCTGATTGTGCTTTTATGTCCCGAGATGCGTGTTTTGATGGCATTGGTGGTTTCGCCGACATAGTAGAGACCGCAGGGACAAATGATGATATATACGACATAAGTTGAGTTACACGTAAAATGATGCCTGATCTTATATTTACGCCCAGTATGTGGATGAAAAAAATAATCACCTCTCAATAAATTGTTACATTGCACACAATTGAGGCAAGCAAAATTGCCATTTCTCAATGGTGCAAAGCGGCACTGTTTGTCCACATCACCTTTGGTCACAAGATTATGTACCAAAGTATCCTTTAGATTGCGACATCTCCGATACGCCATTAATGGAGGTTTCTGGAATTCACTAATTGAAGGATGGCATTTTGAGAGTACATACCAATGTCGTGTAAGGATTTTTTTAACATGATTACTAATCCCACCGAAGGTGGAGACAAAGGGTATTCTCTCCAATTTAGAATTCTTATGGGTTTTTACCAGCAATTCATTCTTAGATTTCATCAGGGCCTTACTTTTTAAGTCATGCATCAAATCAATAGGAAAACCTCTCTGTATAAATTTCAAGCACATATTTTCTAGACGTGGCTCAATCCAATCATCGTCTACTATGCGTCTAACTCGGAGTAATTGACTCCAAGGTAGACCCAAAAGTGTGCCAGGGGGATGATTGCTGTTGTACTGCAGTAAATTATTGCGATCCGTTGGTTTGGTAAATATGTCCGTTTTGAAGCCCGTGGCATCCTCTCTCACCATTACGTCCAAAAATTGGACTTCATGCGTCGAATAGGTTAACGTAAATTTGAGTTTGGGAACAAGCCCATTGATTTCATCATGGAAGGCCAACAATTCTGCCTCAGTGCTGGTCCAGATGAAAAAAATGTCGTCAATGTACCTCCACCACACCTGGACCAAGGCCCAGGAGGGGAAGGCACAGAGACGACATTCCTCAATATAGCGCATGTAAATATTGGCGTAGGTTGGGGCCACGTTGGACCCCATCGCCGTGCCAAGCTTCTGGCAGTAAAACGTCTCGTTATACACAAAGTAATTGCACTGTAGGATAGTAGTAAGGAGGATGATTACGAATTCCATACATCTATTTGACATGCTTGATCGCGAGAGAAATTCTCTAGTTGCTTCTATACCCAAAGAATGACTA
The DNA here is from genome assembly GCF_035609145.1 of Eleutherodactylus coqui. NCBI lineage: Eukaryota > Metazoa > Chordata > Amphibia > Anura > Eleutherodactylidae > Eleutherodactylus > Eleutherodactylus coqui. Next base: position 11,941,481 of record NC_089845.1, read on the forward strand.
ATATTTGTATACAACGATGTGACGTCGAAGGATCCAATTAAGGAGCCCTCGGCAGGTATCACATTACCCAATTTGCGCAGGAAATCAGAGGTATCCTGGATATAGGACTGCGCCTCAACAGCATGGCTCCTCAGTACTCTATCCAGGAAACGTGAAGTATTATTGAACAGGGAGCCCCTCCCTGAGATGATGGGACGACCTGGGGGTGCACATAAATCCTTATGAATTTTTGGTAATGTATATAGTATAGGGATTACCGGATGTGATGGTATCAAAAACTCAGAAAGTGCTAGATCAACTAATCCCTCATCTCGTGCATCATGTACTAGCCCCCTTAATATCGCAAGAAACTCCTCAGTGGGGTTATGAGTGAGTGGTTCATAAATTGCTGGATCTGCCAACTGTGACATTATTTCCGCATGATATTTTAAGGTGTCCATAACTACAGTGGCCCCACCTTTATCCGCCATCCGTATAGTAATAGATCTATCATTACTTAGGTCCTTTATGATGTTCCGATCTTTTTTGGACAAATTATTTCTAGAAGGAAAACCCATACTACGTTTTTTCAGTTTTGTAATATCCTGCATAACCAGATCTGAGTAAGTTGCAACTGCATGATCATTATCATTAGGTTGGAATTTGCTAATATTACGCAATCCCACATCTCTGTATCTGAAACAATCCTGTGTGGAGGGCTGTATCTGTAACGGTGCATCCACCCCCATTGATACAAAGTGTGTACGTAATTTTAACCTTCTAAAAAAAGCTCTAATGTCCACATTAATCCCAAACCAGTCCGTTTGCTGTGTCGGACAAAATGATAAGCCCTTGGAGAGGACCTGTACCTGTATGTCAGACAGTACCTTAGATGAAATGTTCACAACTAGATTTTCTCTCTGTTCTGTTGTCGTGTTCCTGCACGAGTTGTCATCCTCCATGATCCTCTTCCGTGACCTGTGGTGTTTCTTGCCCCCGCGCCTCTTGTAGATGGGGGCTGGATTGCACTATTTTTCAAAAAATTCTTTTCCCAGAATCCACAGGCTCTATACTCTCCTTTGGACGTAGGACATAAGCGTAATTGGTTCTATTTTGATTATGGCATGTCGTCACTAGCGAATTTTTAAAGATGTAACAATATATTAATTTTTATCACTTTTCTTGAGATGGTTTTCTCAGTATTGTGATGGTATTGCCCTGAACAAGTTTTTGCAGGGGGGTAATCCTTGATGTTACATCTTACTATAGATGAACAGCATAGAGGCCATAAGCTAGGAGGTTTTTATACCTTTAACTATCCCTTTAAATATAGCTGTGGCATGGAGCTTGATCAAAGTCCCATTTTGATTAACTATGTGTGAATGAACAACATGTATGTTACATATTTGAGAAAAGAATTTACTGCACTTTTTTTGAACCATATAATCAATAAACTTTATTTGTACATTCATGCAATGTTTGGTGACTTTCATCCTTGATTGGGGTGTATTAAATAATGGTACAAAGGATGTAATGTATGTCCAAACAGAGGTTTTATGCTATGCACATAAGATTCCTATATAACACAGAGGCATGATGTTGCCATGGAGATAGTGGGACGGAATTGCAGACAGCGGAGTCAGTGAACTGACAGGGGGCGGTCTTTGCTTCCTGGTATGTCCGTTTGGGTGATGAACTCCTGGGGCTAGTTGCGTGCGTGCCTGGGATGATGGCAGCACGTCCTAAACTAAAATATCGCGCTCTTCTCGGACTATAAGTCCTGCGCATGCGCAGTGGAGCGTAGTGACGTCACCAGGCTTAAGACCGATGGCTTATCTCGCAGGATTACGGCAGTGGCATTCACAGCCAAGTGAAATTTCGCTCATGCGCAGTTTAAACACACTACCTGCAGTTGTCTGAGTACAAGAGGCAATTCTCGCGTTATCATAGTATATCCCATACCCCCACCGGCTTCCAGACCGGAACAGGAAGTTCTACTCCAATGTGCAGGACGAATTAATTGGTATTCACAGCATGTGGGTAAGTCAGCCAACCTATTACAGCGTCTGTTCTTTTAAGTGTCTATATGTTGGTGTTGGTGATAGGTAGTTTTTAGTTGGTGTATACTATATCTAGCATGCATTGTTGCATGCTGCATATTAGCTTGATAAAGACTGCAGGCTGCAGTTGAAACGTTGCAGGCGTTTTTAGCAAAGGAATGGAATAAAGGAAACGATTTTTACTTTGGAAGTTGTTGTGAAGATGTCTCTGTAAAACTACCCTGAATGCTGCTTACAACATACCTCTTTCAAAACTTATAGACAGACAGCTAGAGTTGCTGTAAGTAGATTGATAGAGGTAGCAATTAGAGATGAGCGAGCATACTCAGAAAAGCACTACTCGCTCGAGTAATTTGCTTTATCCGAGTATCTCTGTGCTCGGGTCTGAAGATTCGGGTGCCGGCACGGAGCGGGGAGCTGCAGGGGAGAGCGGGGAGGAACGGAGGTAAGATCTTTCCCTCCCTCTCTCCCGCCCGCTCTCCCCTGCTCCCCGCTGCGACTCACCTGTCAGCCGCAGCGGCACCTGAATCTTCAGACCCGAGCACAGCGATACTCGGATAAAGCAAATTACTCGAGCGAGTAGTGCTTTTCCGAGTAAGCTCGCTAATCCCTAGTAGCAATGTTCATAATGATTCGTATATGGTTATTTCGACCACAAAGTCTATATTGAAGAATCTTATCACTATATTGAATGCATAATGTAATCAAAGGCAAAATAGCAAAACAATTCTAAAACAAATTGGACATGTACAAATGGACAAGGCAAACATACCAGTGCCGTTAAGAAGTCAGAATTCTGTTTTCATTTTAAGTTTTGTGTTATCATCTTTATCATTCTCTGCATTCCTAAGATTTCTTTCTTTCATTGACATTGCAAACACCTATGTTAAGGCTTCTTTAGTTTCTTAGTAATGTTTTCCTCATCAAATCATGAAGTACCCTTTTGTTATATCTCTTCTTTAACACATAACATGTTCCTCCTTTGACCCTCATTTTCCCTTTTTTCTCTTTCTCTCCCCACCTACCATTTGTCTGTTCCTTTTGTTGACCAATCTAACCCAATCCTATTTTGTTTGCTCCTCCTATTCCATTCCTTTCTTCCCAAAATTTATCCTTGCTTGACCATCCCAACCTATTTGTTCCTGTTCCTCTCTTCGTTTGCAGCTTAGAGATGGCTAAACTGAGCACCCAGACTGCTTCCGTCACGACCCCTGTTGACCTCAACATGAACCTTTCTCAGTCTACCACCCCTTCCTCTACCCCTACCTCCATGGCTGTGTTGGCAGCAGCTGCTGCTGCCTCCGCGGTTAATGTCAATTCCCCTCTTCCCCTACCAACTTTACCGACCACCCACTATGCTGTTCCTGTCTCCAGTCTGCTTGGCATGAAAACTGTCCCACTCCTGGCATTAAATGCAGCGGCCACTGCGGGGGCCACTGGGAATTTACCTGCTTATACTGCCAAAATTCCATCGACGAGTGGGGTTAAGAAATCTGACCGACAGAAGTTTGCTCCATATTGAAGGCATGAAAACAAAGCTCTACCAAGATTGTCTGGTAGATCATTCTAAAGACAACAATATGGCATTCTTAATTTCTGTTTCATTTTTCTGTTGAATTGCAAAGTGTTTATTGTTGCTGATTCAATTTTGTCCTCTTTTCATGACTATTAATCCAAAATAGTAACTGGTTCCAACAGCATATGTTATATCAGTTCTATTATTTATTTATTTAAGTTTATGTTCTGTTCCATTCTCTCTTTAGTTTCCTTATGTATATATTTTATTAATTGGTGGTTTGGTAGATGAATGGATAAAATGACCTGGCACGTTTGCCTTACAAAGTCAAATATTCAGAAGTTCAACATTATTCTTTCTACAATACAAACTAATTTTTCAAAATAGTATCACATAGCAGTAAATATATACAATACATTATATATTAAAACCACAGGGTCCTTAGCCTATGCAGTTGTTAATTTAATATAAGTGGTTGGTGCCTGTAGTTGATACTAACTGATGAAATCATAAATGGTCACTAACCTCTTAAACACCTTGTACTTATATGATAGCCAATGTGTTAATTAGCAATTCACTTTATTTACCCAAAATGATGTTTTTTTGCTGAAAAATTACTTTAAAGTGGGGGTCTCTAAGTTGCTGTCCACTGCCTGTCAATTGATGCTATCTCTATTACTTCAGCTTATTCTGAAAAGTCACAGGAAAGTTAGATATGCTTTAAAGGATTATTCCCATCTCCAATTGCTTTATATTCTGCCACTGCAACTCTACTCCTTGTTCCCTTGCGTTGACAGTTATGTGAGTGGAGCTTGCTCTGCACACTCTGTTGCAGGATACAAGTCATGTTATTGCTAATATACACACACAGCAGCTTATTCTGAAAAGTCATCTGAAAAGTTACGTATGCTTCAAGTATATCACAAGATTTTCAACTCTGTTTAAAGGGGTTTCGAAGACTAAAATATTGATGACCTATCATTAACAGTGATCATCAATGTCAGATTGGTAGGGGTCCAATGCCTAACACCACCATTGATCAGCTGTGTGAAGAGGCCTCTTCACTGTGTACTAGGCATAACACTGCGAATTTCATATTGGCAGTTCCTAGTCTGGCAGATCAATCACATTCACTTGATTGGGACTTGGCTGCACATAGGCCACTTCACTAATGGATGTAACACATGGGCCAGAAAAGAGGCTGCAGCGATTGTGCAGCTATCTTAAAATAAATTGTTCCACCACCAATAAGACATTGATGACCTGTTAGGAGGATAGGTAATAAATATTTTAGTACCAGAAGTAGGATCTGCACCTATCTGACTTTTATGGCATATCCTGTGGACATGGCATAAACGTCTGAAATGGGAATACAACTTTAAGAAAGCTCTGTATCTCCATGTTGGCATGGACTTTTGTGCTCTGCCATGCCTGAAATGAGTCCACTGATCAACTTTTTCCTTCTTACAGAAGTCAAAGGAAACTTTCATTACTATATGACAGTGGCAGTTTCTAATGACTATTACATCTTATTTATTTTCTAGTGACTGATTATACAATCATGAGGTAATAGCTGCTAAACAATGAATGTCAAAGATATTCATAGAATTTGAAGTTGCAATCTCAAGATGTGGCCCCCACTGCTCCAAGCCCGGCTGTACAAGGTGACTGGGCATGGTCGGAATTGGGAAAACAGTTGGATTAAGCATTTTCTGTAACTCCCATAGAAGTCGGCTATTTCTATTCACTCGGCTGTATGGTCACTTTATGCAGAGCAGTGTTCCCATTGTGGCAATGTTTGGTTGAGATGGAAACACCCCTTTAAGAACAGTTTTAGTTTTCTATTCAAACAATACAAAAACACACATTCGTCTCTCAAAATGCCACAAAACAAACACTTTGAAAGTGATCACTTGAAGTTGCATCAGTTAATTAAACATCATACTATTGCCCTGAGCTTTGGTCAAATTTATTTTAAAAATAGTACAGTATTAGACTTCATTCACATCAACATTTTGGACTCCATTCTCCTGCACTGTTATGGGAACAGGAAAACAGAACCTACTAGCTGGACAGAGCTATGATGGAATTGAATGGTGGTAAATGGACCCCACTGACTATAGTCAATGGGGTCCGCTCAGTTTTCATCCTACACTTTACAGGATGAAGTAGCATTTCTTGCAGCACTATTTTATCTTTTATTTTGACAGAAATCATCAGGAGTGCCACAGAAATAATAATCTGTACTGTGGAAGACTTAAAGGCAATTTTACCACCTTTATGCTGCCCTCAGAGAGGGCACAAGTAGTGACAGTCATGCTGACTCCAGCAATACCTTTGCCTTATGTATCTGTGCATGTGCATTAATTTGCTAGTAACTTTCATTTAGGGCTCAGTCGGATGGGTGTTTGTTTGCTGCGCTTTTTATTTTCGCAAAACGCATGCGCGCAGAAATTCGCATTACCAAAGTGGGCGTCACGCTGAAAAAAACGCACTTGGCTACGTTTAAAATTTGCACATAAAGTGCAGTGCCCGCTATCCCCTGCTGCGGCTGTGTCATTCAACAGCTGAGGGCTACCTCTAATTGGTCACAGTGCTCAGCCAATCAGAGGCAGCCCTTTCAGCAGGTGGGGATTTTAGAACCCCGCCTGCTGAAAGCACTTCAGAGCAGTTCAGGAGGACAAACGTCTAGACACGCCTGAGCCCCTGCAGCGGCGGAGAGGTAAGTATATATTTTTTTATTTTTTTTACACATTCTAGAGATGATTTTCAGGCGAGGGCTTATATTTAAAGCCCTTCCCTAAAAATTATTGCAGGGGTTGCCGGCAGCCCATTACTTTCAATGGGGGTGTAGAAGCGCTAGCCCCATTGAAAGCAATGGAAGAACATCGCGCTCCTGTGCCACAGCTGTGACAGCTGTGGCAGGGAAATTCTTCACCCCCACGGGGAGTCCCTTTGTCACTGGACACTGTGACAATGCTATCACACTGTTCAGTGATGAGGGGACTCCCTTGTGGAGATGAAGAAATCATCTGTCACAGCTGTGCCAGAGGATCGCGATCTTCACTGTAGGTTCTTAATGGCGACGGTGCTGCTGCCGCCGGCCCCATTGGCCAAAGGTGAAACTCCTGGATGTGACAGCATCCAGGGGTTTCACATCCAAAAAATCCTGAATGCCACAGTTACTTGTGTTTTGAAATCTGCTGCCGTATTTTTACCAGTGCTAATTTTTGTGCGTAGGTAAAAAACGGACACGTGACCACTGTTATTGCAGAGCATTGGTTCTAATAGTTGCGGATCGCAAACGCAAAAAACATGCGCAGCAAAATGCTTGTCTGACTAAGCCCTTAACTTGTATATTATTAGTAACAGCTACACATACAGGACTAGCCCCATACACCCAACCCTCCAGCCACTGGTTAGCAAGGCTAACTGTAGCTCATGGAGATTTAGGATTAGTCCTCCATGTGTGGCTATCACTAAGAAAATGTAAGTTTCCAGCAAATGAATGCAGAAATAAATGTAAAAACCATATCTGTTGTAATCAGCGTAGCTGCCACTACCTTACGCTGCCCGCAGAGAGGGCATCACAAAGATGGTAACATTACACTTTTAAATGTTAAACACCAGTTAATGGGTCACAGCTTTCAGGCAGAATAGATAATGTGTACTTGTCCTCACCCCACTACATTTTGGGGAGCTCCTTTCCCTTGCTCATGAGAAGCAACTAGAGAGAGGAGGGTTTATGTGGAGAGACTGACCATTCTCATATAGATATGTAACGAGCTGCGTACGCTTGCAGCCGTGTCCTTGCTGATTCTTCAGCTGCTTGTATTCTAGTCTAGCATTCTTGTTGGCCGCAGTGGCTCTCATTACTTTCAGAGCCTGTTACTAGTCAACCCAGTGGTGAGGTAGGTCTTGATCGATACTTGGCAGTGCCCAGTGTCACTGGTTAATGTGACATTTCATAGACACTGGGCGTTGGAAACCACCTACTTGGCCATTGACAATTCAGCTCCAAAAGTATAGGAAGCCATTGCTGGCAAATGAGGGGGGCTAGAACAAATATAAAAATAGTGGAAGAATCAGTGAAGACACAGCTGCACCTATGCAACCGATCCCGCTTATCAGAGGGCATGTTGGGTCCTCTTTAAATGATTGAGTTCATTTACATGACGGTATCTTGAGTACTCATTTCTCTATTCTGTCTAAAAGGTGTTACCTTCAGGTAACCATATTTTCATGTTCGACTGTATCCTTGTGGAGTCGGGTGAAGCTTCACAACACAATTTCAGTATTAGCTTGTCTTCTATTAGTTATTGCATCATGAGGTTATAAGTGTTGACCTTAAAACACATATTTCCCCCGCCAGCATGCATTTATTATTTTTGTCCAGTTGTTAATTATTATTGCTACATTGTAATAACAGAAAAATTAGTTTGGTAATTTCAATATATGTGTTGTCAGTGAGGGAATATGCATAAGTTCAGGTACAGAAGAGCTCTACAGAATAGCATTTTTCATATATTTTACATGCCTGGGTGTTTTTCCTGTTTTGTTGCATTACAACCTGGAATTATAATCAATTGTAATTTAGATTTTATGTAATGACCTGACAAAATTAGTCCAAATTGTTATAGTACAATATAAAAATACCTTGTTTTATATTTTAAATAAATGAAAGCTGAAAAGTTGTGAGTGCGTATGTGTTCATTTCGTTTGCTATGAAACCTCTGAAAACAGTTTGGCCTAATGAATTAAGTTCACGTCACATAATTAGTTGAATAAGTCCGTCCTCCCCCTTTGCAATCAAAGTGTCACATGATCTGCCATATGATGCCAGTACAAATACCGCCGCTCTGAATGGCCCATGAGTCTGTAACACCACTAAGCAAACAACATGAAGACTAATAAACTCCCCAAACAGGTTAGAGATAAAGCTGTGAAGACGTTTAAATCAGGATTGGATTATAAAGTAAAACATCTCACAGAGCATCATGAAATCCAAAAGAGGAAGAATGCGGCACAACTGCAAACTTGGCAAAAGAAGGCCAGGCAACAATTAATCAAAGCTTCAACAAAGATACCAATGATAGGATATGGAAGTGTCTGTCCATAGGGAAACTATAAACTGTGCAATCCATAGATTGGCCAGAAAAAATCCATTTTAAAGAAAAACATAAAAATACTCATTTGGTGTTCATCAAACAGCATGTGCCCCCCCCCCCCCCCCCCCCACACACACACACGTGGACGAAGGTTCCCTGTTCAGATGAGAGTTAAATTGAACTTTTTGGCCATCATGGAAAATGTTATTTGTGACCCAAACCCAACATGTCCTATAATCCAAAGAACATCATTCCCACAGTCAAGCACAGTGGTGGTGGCATCATTCTGTGGGGTGGAATTTCATTTGCAGGGGCTAGAAAATTAGTTGGGATTGAAGGAAAGATTGAAAGCATTAAATACATGGCAATTCTTGAAGAAAACCTGCTTCAATCTGTGAGAGACTTGAGACTGGAACGCAAGTACACCTTCCAGCAGGACAATGACTTTACATATACTGCTGCAGCTATAATCACTTGGTTTAAGGGGAAACGTAAATCTCTTGAGAATCTGTAAAATGACTTGAAGACTGCAGTACAGCAACACAACCCACCTGACGGAAAAGAGTTGGAACAGTTTTGCCAGGACTAGACAAAAATCTCATTATCTAGATGTGCTAAGCTAGTAAAAACATCCCCCAAGAGACTTGCATCTGTAATTGCAGCAAGAGGTGGCTCCATGCCGTTGGACAATGGAAAGCTCTCTGTTTTTGTCTCACTTATTTTTGTGTCACAGTAAAACAAACATATTGCATCTTCAAAGTGGCAAACATGTTATGTAAGCTGTAAGGCAAATGCTGCTACCCCTCCCCCCTCCCCCCCACACCTCCCCCCCCCCCCCCCCCCCCCCCCCCGCAAAATGCATTGTAATTTCAGGTTGTAATGCAACAAAAACGAAAAACACACCAAGAGGTGAATACTTTTGCAAGGCACTTCATGCATAGTAAATCTTGCACAGGCTTATTATGCAATGCAGGGTGTAGCTACAGGCCAGACTCATAGTCTCAGGTAGAAAAGTTAAGCTTGGGTTCCCCTACAGCACCCCACCCCCCATTCCCCCACACCCTCTCGCACACAGGTACTTAGCATGGCTTCCAGCTGTAGTTCATTCCAAAATATACATAATCACATAATTAATAATCAGACAGCATATCTATAAGTGAACCTTTATAACATTATGGCTCAGATACCGCAACCCAGCTCTTTTAACCTCTATATAATGCATATAATAGTCAGATGCCAGTTCTACACAGTGATAGTGATTACAGTGCAGTTACCTCCAGTGATTACAGGTGGCATCTTCTTTGACTGATATTGTCCACTTTCTATTTTCTTCTCCATTTGGCTATAGAGATTTCTTAAAGCTACAACTCCTCTCTGCGCACTCTTCCCATCCTGCTGCTGATTACAGTGTCTCCCACAGTAAAAGTGCTCTCTCTTGTGCCCAACAAAATAATACTGCTCACCAACATTAATAATTCTCTGTTAGCGACCAACACAAGAAATAGTGCCTGCTTTGTGCCCCTATATAATAATAGTTACTATCTGTACCTGCTACAATGTAGTAATGCCAACTTTATTCCCCAGAAAAACAATAATACCGCCCAATGCTCACAATACTATAGTGGTCTCTTTGTTCTCCTTTAAAGGTTTGTCTAAGTTTTTTTTTTTAATTTCCACTCCCCATTTATAAAAAATGCTAATCATATTCTTACCTGTCCTTGCAGCTTTAGTGTCATAGCTCTGCTTTTTCAACAAAGTCTATGCTGACAGTTTACAGGCTGCAGCAGCCAATCACACATGACAGCATTTGAAGCTCGGATTCATGATTGGCTGCAGCAGCCAGGCTGCTGTAGTCTATGAGGGCATCATAGCGGAAATGTGAGGAAGTTGTGCTGGAGCTGCAGTGGCGCCAAAAGAGTTGAGTATACAATTAGGAATTTTGTAGATGGGGAGCATGATTTTTCTTTAAGGGAACCTGTCACCAATATTTAGCAATACAAATAAAAAGCAGCGCAACAATAATGATATAGCTGTCTGTTTCACACTGCTTTTGTAATAACCATGGATCAAAACATTCCTGAATAAAAGCATTTTGATAATTCTCCAGGCCGAATGTTAATGAGGCGGAGCGGGTCAGTGGATGTGCCAGGCCGTCTCTGCTAGCTGACTGCTTTTCACCAAAGTTCGCCCTTTTGCATGCTCTGATGTGGTGATGGATAAGGAATTATCCACGCACCACTGCAAAGTCTTGTGCCTGCATTGTGATGTCAGCTACCGGCACATGCACAAATAAGGACCTTCCATTTTCTCCACATAAGGTGACAGTTTATCTGCATATGTGCCTATAGCTGACCTCACATTGCGGCGTGAGACTTTTACTACAGTGCATGGATACCACCTTCTGCATGATCATGTCAGAGGATGTGAATGAACAGACTTTGGTGAAAGCCAGGCAACAAGCAGAAGCGGTCCAGCATGCCTGCTCAGCCTAGGAAATGTTCAAAGTGCTTTTATTCAGGCATTCTTTGATCCATAGTTATTACAAAAGCAGTGTGGGAAAACAGACAATTCATAATTATTGCTCTGCATTGCTAAATACTGGTGACATCTTACCCTTAAATTCAACCCAGACAACTGCTTTATAAGAATAGAGCTCCCACACATGTCCCTATACAGTTATAGAGCTGCTCTACCTCTATATAGTTATAGACCCCCTTGTGCCACTGTATAGTATCAGAGCCCCCCTTTTGTCCCTACTTTGCAATATAGCCCCCTGTGCCCCTATACAGTAAGACTGTAATGATCCGGTTCTGGGTTGGAGTCTGTTTGTCGTAACTGGTGCAGATTGATAGCGAGGTCAGGGAAAGCAAGAGGTCGGTACACTGATAATATTGTTTGCAGTGCAAGAGGAGCAGGCAGGTAGTGGATTTGGGGGAAGCCAGAGGTCGGTACATGCGTAATATCGGTTCACAGTACAGGAGGAGCAGTTGGGTAGTGAGTCGGGGAAGCCAGAGATTGCTACACAAAGCAGCTGTTTGTGGACAGAGGAGCAGGAAGTATAGGATCTTGATTACAGGCTGGGGGCTCAATAACCATGTACTGAGGGAGAAACAAGGCCAATCAGTGCAGTAGCAAGAACTGGACAAGGTTTGGTTGGAAAGCTGTCTAACACAATAAACTGTTCAACAGGGAGAGACGCTGCCTGGAGCACAAGTGTTCCCAGGTTCGAACCCTGACATTAGTCCCCTCCTTTCAGGATGGCCTTTGGACATCCTATGGGCTGGCTTTTCCCCATGAGCCTGGCAAAATGAACATTCTGATCTTGAATTTTCTGGCGGGCTGTATCCTTTCCAATGCACAAGGTATTGCAGTTTACCTCTATGCATCTCGAGTCCAAAATTTTGGCTGCCTTCTTCCCAAAAAAGTGTTGTCAATGAAGGGCTTGAGCAGCGCCATGTGAAACCTGGGATGGAAGTTTAATTCGCTAGGGATTTCCAAGCAGAAGGCAACCTGACCAACCTTTGAGCAACCCGAAAAGGTCCAATAAACGTTTGGCCAATATAGGAGAGGGCAAATGCATTCTTAGATTTCTGGTAGACAGCCAAACCTTATCTCCAACCTGGAAGATAGGGGGAGCTTTGCCATGTCTATCCGCTGCCCCTTTATAACATTCCTGAGCTTCACATAGTATCTCTTTTTACTTCTTCTGAGTTTTCTGTAACATAGTTAGCCTGTTAGCAACCGCAAGAGTGGTAATATTCACCAGAAGATCAGGAATGAATACCAGAGTTGGCAAAAAGGGACTTCAAGATGTAGAACTATGTTTAGTGTTATTATAGGCAAACTCTGCTGTTAGCAAATAGTCCACCCAATCACCCAATTGGAGGTAGGAAATGAAATGGCGAAGGTATTGTTCAAGAGTCTGGTTGGTACTTTCATTTTTGGCATTGGACTGGGGATGGATGGCAGAAGACAAATTGATAGTAATCCCTAAGGCAAGCACAGAAGCTTTTCCAAAACCTTGACGTAAACTGAACACCTCTATCAAAAACTACATTATCCCAAATGCCGTGCAGCTTAAATACCTCCTTGATTATCAATTTTGCAGTTTGTTCAGCAGTGGAAATCTCTTCGGTGGGAATAAAATGGGCCAATTTTGTGAGACGGTGCACCACAACAAGGATGGTAGTCATTCCTTTATTGAAGAGGGGGACCCACAATAAAATCCATTGATATTGATCCCCAAGGCTTGGATGGGAATGGAAGTGGTCATAGAAGTCCCAACAAGGAGATAGTGTTGTATTGTTTAATGCACACTTTACACAAGAGGCAACATATTTTATCCACATTGTTCTTACAATTAGGCCACCAAAATGAACGAAGCAGTAGTTCAAGAGTTTTCCTGACCCCAAGATGGCCTGCAAGTTTAGAATAATGGACAATTTTAAGAACTTCAAGTCAAACAGGATTGGGAACATAGTCTGTTTTCCTGCATCCAAAATTCCTTCTTAAAAAAGAGGTCCATGTCTTTAGAAGGATGATTGAGAAAGGAATCATTTTGATACTCATCTTTAAATTTTGTTAAAAATTCTTTTGAGTCTTGTATTCCCAGGAAAGTTTGGGGGGGCAAAATTGTACAGTCTGTATTAGACCCCTCCTCCAGTTCAGCAAGGATCCTGGACAAGTCATTGGTCTCACTATTTCTTAAAGCAGGCCAATAAGAAATGGTAAATTAAATCTGGAGAAAACTAAGGCCCAAAGTGCTTGTCTTGCTGACAGACTTTTAGCTGTGCAAATAAATTCTAGATGTTTGTGGTCATTAAAGACTATTACAGGATGATTGGCATCTTCCAAAAGATGTCTCCATTCAGAGTGCAACTTTAATGGCTAACAGTTCTTTATTTGCAATGTCATGGTTTCTTTCAGCAGGTGACATGATATGAGAAAGAAATGCACATGGGTGCAGTTGCATCTTGCTTCCGATTTGTTGAGGCAAGACAGCTCCTACTGAAGCATCAGCGGCATCCACCTCCACAACAAAGGGTAGTTCCGGATTTGGAGGAGCCAGCACTGGTACAGAAGTGAACGTAGCTTTTAGTTTTACAAAGGCACCTGAATATGCAGGCCATGAATGTGTTTTGGCTTTCTTTGTGGGTGAGGTGATTGGTTAGATGATTTTATGAATCTCCAGTAGAAATTCTCTCAATCTTTAAAGCGCTGAATGTCTTTTAGATTTCTTGGAGTGGGCCAATCAACCACAGCTTTAATTTTGCTAGGGTCCATACTCAGACCATCTGGGGAGAGGATATATCCAAGGAATTGGATCCTGGTTTGTTAAAACTCACATTTTTCCAGTTTGATATAAAGACAACTCCTTTGGAGACTTTCCAAGACGTTCCAAGACTAGACGGACATGCCTGCAATGTTCCTCCAAGCTGTCAGAAAATATAAGAATGTCATCAAGGTAAGCAACAACAAATTTAAAAAAATCTCAAAACACACCATTAATAAAATGCCGAAAGGTGGAAGCAGGATTGCAAAGGCCAAAAGACATAGCCAGGTATTCAAAATGTCCATATCTTGTTCTAAAGTCCGTCTTCCACTTATCCCCTGGGTGGATCAGTATGAGGTTATAGGCCCCTCTCAGGTCTAGTTTGGTAAAAATCTTGGCAGAACAGAGTCTTTCCAGCAATTCTGAGATTAAGGGAAGAGGGAAGCTGTTTTTGACTGTCATTTTGTTTAGTTCCCTATAATCAATGCATGGCTGCAAGGTTGAGTCTTTCTTCTCTACAAAGAACAAAGGTGCCCCAGATGAGGAGGAAGAAGGACAATGGAAACCTTTTTTTAAATTTTCATCCAGGTATTGCCTGAGCACTTTTTATTCGAGTTCGGAAAGATTATAAATTTGCCCGAAAGGAAAGGTTGTTCCCGGAAGTAATTCTATTGAACAAACATATGGTCGATGGGAGGGTAGTGGATTGGATTTTTCTTGCTGCAGACGTCATTGAATTGCGGGTACTAAGGTGGCAACTTATTAGAATTCTGCTGTCAATCCTCAGAAGTTTGGATATGTTCGAGGGTGGGTAGTGACATTTGACATCTTCTTTAAGTCCCAGTCGATGGAAGAATTGTAGGTAGAAAACCAAGGTATTTCTAGAATAACTGGAAACTTGGGAGAAGAGATAAGATGGAAACTTCAACAATGATCTCAGGTTTGATTGTCTCACGAGTTACAGGCGCCGAAGACGACGGTTATCCATCCACGATTTCCATTTCATTTGGTATGGTTTTGGTCTTACTTGAGATATTGTTGTCAAGAGTGTATTTACAGTCTATAAAGTTTCTTCTAGCTCCAGAAACTAACATAGTGGATCATTGTAATGTTTAATCCCCAATTAGGACCTGTATGGGAATGAAAAATTGAAACAATTGGGAAGTATATCATCTTTATCTTGAGTTATCGTAAGGATGACCTGTGACACTGAACCTGGCAGCTTGGGAATGTCAGATTTGCCTATTGTCTTTGCACTGGTACAGGCAATAGTCTTTTGGAACTTGTTGGGGCAGTTAATAGCATAATGTCCCAAGCCTTCTCTGCTAGGAAAAGAGCTTTGCAGATGACATGTATCTGCATTGGTTCAGGTACGGCTTAAGTCTTTTGCTGGGTGTTAAATTCTGGTTTACTGAAAGAATAGGCAGGGTGGTTCCCAATTACCCACAGCCTCTGCTTTTTCCGTTCAGTAAGTCTCTGATCAGTTCGAATATATAACCAAATAAAGTCCTCCAAATTGTCAGAGGTCCCAACTATGCCAAGCTTTTCTGGTACTGGTTTAGATAATCTTCTACGGAATTGACTCTTCTGTGTGGCAAGATTCCATGTGGTATCAGTCACACAGCGACAAAATTCTCCCGTATATTCAGCAACAGAGCATCACCCTTGTTGTAGGTTATGTAATCTACCCTCTGCTGTGGCACAGCGATTTGGTTCCTAGCAGTAGTGAACGCATTGATGATGTCGAGGAGGTTACCTTACAGTTTATTTTCACGTATAGCGAGACCCATGCAAGCGCCTTATCTGTGAGAAGGTTGATGACAAATAGTAGCTTCTTTATGTCATTGGTAAACAGAGAAGGTTGCATCTGGAAGTAGATATAGCATTAGTTAAGGAATCCTCGGTACTGGTGACGATCCCCACTGAACTTTGCTGGCAGTGGTAAGCAGACATCAGAACAGGAATTATGCAACTCGAGAAGTTGTCCCTGTAAACCTTCTGTCTCTCTCTGCAGGTCAGCAACCTTTTTCTGGTAAGTGGCACAAAATTCTTGGAACTCAGCAACCTGTTTCCGCAAGTTGGTGCCAGTGGACTCCATATTTGGGCATGGTTATTTTGTAATGATCTGGTTCTGGGTTGGAGTCTCTTTGTCGTAACTGGTGTGGATCAGTAGTGAGGTCAGGGAAAGTCAGAGGTCGGTACACAGGTAATATCTGTTGCAGTACAAGTGGAGCAGACAGGTAGCAGAGTCAGGACAAGCCAGAGGTCGGTACACTGGTGATATTGGTTGCGATACAAGAGGAGCAGGCAGGTAGCTGAGTTAAAGAAGCCAGAGGATGATACACAGTGCAGCTTAGTGCAGGGTGGAGCTAATCCGGAGCTGGATTTCAAGAGCAAGAACTGGACAAGATTAGGCAGGGGAGCTTTCCAGCAGGCTAAACAGCTCAACAGGGAGAGACGCTGCCTGGAGCAGGAGTTTCCAAGTTCGAACCCTGACAAATACAGCCCCATGTGCTGCTATATAGTGAGAGTCCTCCCTGTGCCACCATAAACTAATACAACTCTTTGTGCATCTATAAACTAATAGATTCCCCATTGTGCTCCAGTGGCCCCATCCTGCTGAGCACTATGACTATTAACAGGTCCTTCTTCCTGTTCCATAACTGTTATGTGGTCGGGAAGCACGAGGGGATGGGGAGAACAAGCCAATAATGTTAGTCTCAAGAGAGACCTCTGGGCACTCCTAGCTCAAGGGCTGGGTTGCAACAGTTTTCCCTGCGACCCTTATTGCTAATCCACTGATGCAATGGATAAACAATACTACCGTATAATAACCATTTTGCAGTCTGCTTTATGACATTGTGATTGACCACAATGTTTTACAAAAATTTGCCATAACGTATGGTTAGATCCAGATGGTTATATATATTATTATAATATTTACTAAGATAGACTTTTAAGATTTTAGATAGTGTAGACAATAAACAGAAACAAATTGGTAAGTGCTAGACAACTCTTTTAATGAAAATATTAACTTTAACAGAAAAAAATAATTCATTTCTTTGAATATCTGCAAAATTGCATTATATATGTTTACCCAAAGTGAAAAACAACATTAACTGTCTATATTTTTTTGCGTTCATTTTTATTATTCAGCAGGCTATTATGCAACAGAATATCCCACACTAGTAATACTATAATTCTACTTATCACTTTCCTTATATATAGAGATAGATTTCACATACAGTATTTGTATTAAACACTAGTTTGAGGGATTTTATCACAGCAAAAGTAACATAAAAGGATCATGGATTTTGGTGGAAGCATCACTTTAAATTTCTTTTAATTTACGATCATGACAGGAGGAGAAGGTAACTACCCCAGCCGGACAGATTTAAGTATGATTTATGCCTAAGGCCTCATGCCCACAGCCATGACGGACTCCACCAGCGGAATATCGCAGTGGAGTCTGCCACGGCGCCCCCCAAAACACCCATACTCACCACTCCGGATCCACTGTATGCGTCCTGCCTGGCGCGCATGCGTAGTACAGTGCGTGACACGCTGGTAGTGCAGGATGACGTGAGTGGGGACGTGTATTCACGCGATACTTCCACTATGCTACAGCGGAAGTATAGCATGACGGACGGCTTTTATTGACTACAATGGAAGCTGGCCACGCGTATTCCCGCGCCAAATAGAGCATGCCGCAGCTCCTTTCATGCTATGGAATTCCGCACCGGAATTCTGCAGCGTGAACATTGAGCTATTAGGTTCAATAGAGCCTAATAGCTGCGGGACAATGCTGCGGATTTCTGCTGCGTAAAACGCAGCAGAAATCTAGCCATGGGCATTAGCCCTAAAGGGTGACTACCCACTACAGTTTTTTTTCACTGCGAAATTCGCAGCGTTTTTTTTCTGCAGGGGTCTATGGGACTTGTAATGTTAAAATCGCGATCGCACAAAATCGCGATTTCGCGGTAAATTGCGATTTTGCGCGATCGCGATTTTAACATTACAAGTCCCATAGACCCCTGCAGAGAAAAAAATGCTGCGAATTTCGCAGGGAAAAAAATCGCCAGTGGGTGGGCGCCCTAAAGCTGAGGAAAATTCATGCCAAGAATCTACTCCAGTTTATAACTGGTGTAGATTTCTCTGGATGGTCCAATATGTAGCTAATGTATTGAGAAATGGGGGTTAATTAGGTGTATAATACTTTTGCAAAAATCATAATAAAACAGAAACTAGAATAAACTATAGCAGAAATCTACACTAGCTTATATATGTAGCTGGCATAGATTTTGGATTGTGGTGCAAGGATGGCTCAGTATAGATGCCGCCTAATAGATTTGAAAGAAACATTAATAAATCTAACCGAGGGAGACTAGAAATCAGAAGTGTGCATGTGATTCACTTACAAAATGACTGTTTCATACAGAATGTATCTGTTGGTGTTATTGTTTTTATTGACTTTGCATCATTGTCTTGTTGTTTGTCATGTGTTAGCCTCTGTTTTGCTTACCCAGCTTCCCTATCTCATAATCATCCTGATATTGCCCTGAGGATTCTGCAAATTAATATGAGTAATAATCAGTTATTGGCTTATTGCTCAGCATTACATTCTTAGAGTTGTTTTACATGCTTAATAAAATGAAACTCCACCTTAGTTCTGCATATTGGTTGTAAAACATAATATACACTTTTGTCAAAAAAATCAAGCACCTAGCAGGAGTTGTTCTTTTGCTGCAAAACATGGCATGCAGTCACATCTCAGGCAGATATACAAATGATTTAGAGTTGTGGCGTGATTAGATGAACCATCTTCCCACTTGAGTAGCCCCCCCTCTGGTCTATAAAAAGCGTGTAGTAGACCTCTTCTTCCACTTTTGAACAGCTTGTTGATCACTAGGCATGCTAAGTTAACAGGTTTTGAGAGGGGGCACATTATTGGAATACTAAAAGCTGGATGGTCATATTGACAAATTGCCTGCCACGTGGGCTGTTCTGACAGTGCAGACACAGGGCGACTTCGCTCATGACTCCCTCGACAGAACACCAGTACCAGGATCATCTGCTCATCCAACAAGCACAAGCAGCTCCACTGTTTCATTGCCTGCCATCCAGAGACATTGTTAGAGGCCCCTGTGTCTGGCGGAACCATTTCCAGGTGCTTGGCTAAAGGACATTTGGTCTCACGGTGCTCTTTACATGTACTGTCATTGACACCCACCGTCAACTCTGGACTCCTATGGAGGGGAACTGGGTTGCCTTCAATGATGAATCCAGGTTTAGTTTGGGCACTGACGATGGCCATATTTGTGTCTGGAGATCTAGGAATGAGCGTCTCAATCCTGTCATTATATGGGGTGTAATGATCTAGGGCACCATTGGATATGACAGTCAGTCACCCCTTGTAGTGGTACGAGGGACACTGACAGCTCAGCGATATGTTCAGGACATCCTGCAATCACGTGTTGCCTCTCATGGATAATTCTCAGCCTCACTCAAGGGTGTCACAGGAATGCCTCCACAAAATTGCCACAATTCTGTAGCCTGCCTGGTCGCCAGATTTATCTTCAATAGAACATGTATAGGACCATTTATAATGAGAACTTTGATAGCCTATGAGTTTGCATAATTTAGAGGCTCAGTTACAGCAAATGTGAAGTGATATGCCGCAAGATACCATACAGAACCTGTCTGTCTCCATGCCCGCCTGTATAACATCTTGCATCCAAGCTAGAGGTAGCCCAATAGGGTACAAGAGCTTCCATGCCTGCCTGTATCACATCTTGTATCCAAGCTAGAGGTGGTACAACAGGGTACTAGAGCCTCCACGCCCACCTGTATCAAATCTTATATCCAAGCTAGAGGCAGTACAACAGGGTACTAGAGCCTCCATGCTTGCCCGTATCACATCTTGTATCCAAGCTAGAGGCAGTACAACAGGGTACTAGATCCTCCATGCCTGTCCGTATCACATCTTGTATCCAAGCTAGAGGCGGTACAACAGGGTACTAGAGCCTCCATGCCTGCCCATATCACATTATGTATCCAAGCTAGAGGTGGTACAGCAGGGTACTAGAGCCTCCATGCCTGCCCATATCACATTATGTATCCAAGCTAGAGGTGGTACAGCAGGGTACTAGAGCCTCCATGCCTGCCTGTATCACATCTTGTATCCAAGCTAGAGGAGGTACAACAGGGTACTAGAGCATCCCTTTATGGGGTCAGTTTTCCACAATAAATGGTCCTTTTGCTCTTATTATATTGTAATCACTTATATTAACGTTACAATCACACAAGAAAGGATCATTCCATCTGACAACTCCTTCTAGGGGAGGGATTGTTATTGACAATGAGTGTACATTTGCGCTATATCCTTGTTACCATGTTTACATTAATTGTTTTAGTACATTTTACTTTGTGTGACATAGAAAATCACCAGTTGCTACCTGAAAACTATCTAAAAGTTGACAAATCCTATAAAGTTGTCAAATAGCCTGAATAAGGTTCAGTATTAAACAATTATGGTGTCATTCAATATTTCTGTGCTAAATACATGGAGCATTAGACTGGGTTCACATCTGGCAGCCATGAGACAACCTTTTTCTATATTTGTTAAAAGTTTCCATGTAGCAATGGGTTATTTTCTTTACACTTGTGATTATCATTGTAGCAATAAAGATGGCATTAAAGTGTCATGAAGATAATAAAGAAGCTGCATTAAAGGTGGAGCGCTACGTTGCATTGTCCTCACATATCACTGACATATAAAATGGTGTAAAATGATTAAATATATTACTGAAAAGCTGAAGTATGTATCAATAAATCTATGGATGCTCTGTAAATACATAGTGTCTGTTACATGGTCAGTAAGACCATCATGCTGCCCATGGCCCCTGAGGTTTCCACTAAGGCCTCATGTCCACGGGGAAAATCAGGCCCGCTACCGATTCTCCATGGAGAATCTGCAGCGGGTCCCTCCTGCCCTGCGGACATGAGCGCTGAAAATAGGAATTTAAAAGAATTTACTCATCCGGAGCGGGCGGGGAAAGTCTTCTCTTCCTCATGGCCGGATCTTCTTTTTCGGCCGGCGGATGAACTCGTCACGCCGGCGGCACGTCGCCGAAGTGCCGCGCGCATGCGCCGGACACATCCGCTGAGCCGAAGCAAGAAAGATCCGGCCGTGAGGAAGAGAAGACCTTCCCCACCCGCTCCGGATGAGTAAATTCTTTTAAATTCCTATTTTAGGTCTCCCACGGATCCGGACGGCTTCCATAGGCTTCAATAGAAGCCCGCGGGAGACCCGCACGAAAATGGAGCATGGTCCAGATTTTTTCATGCTCCATTTTTTTTAAAATCACTTTTATTGACCATCTGCGGGTATTTATCTACCCCGCGGGTGGTCAATGCATCCCTATGGGGTGCGGATCCGCGGGCAGGAGAAGAGTTAAAAGCTGCTGCGGATTTTAATATTGCGCGATTGCATATCACATAGATATGTTTCATTTAAGTTTATTTTCATCCACTTGCTGTGTTCTTTTAATCTGTGTTGCATAGTGCTAAATCGTACGTACAACATTGTTTACCTGACACCGCCCGAGGCCAGTAACTATATACCTGCAGCGCTCTTCCACTTGTACAATCAGATTTTCCAAGGCTTTAAAGGCAGATCTTTACTCAGTTGTACTATTAGCAACCAGAATTATGGTATCCAAATGCAATATATATTTCAGTGTTTAAAGCACTACAGCCAGCTCATCATTCTAATACACCACAAAGAAGGCAAAGGACTGGTTTTGTACACATATACATTGTTTAAGATTGTTTATCAAGTATAGACTCTTAGCTCTGATCACATAAATACATTCATAATCATCACAAATTAGTTTCCTTTGTTCATTGCTGAGAAATTAATGATTCAGGCGGAGTATTGAATTGTATGAGCTATAGTGTGTGTATATATATATATATATATATATATATATATATATATATATATCATACATAAATAGCAGGAAAGCTGCGGTGCAATGTTTTGAATTTGTGTGTCATTAGCTCTGAAGTAACTTCTGTTCTGAGATAATGCCTACATTTCTATGCTGTTGCTCATTGTAATTAAGTGTTATCACTTTTAATGGTAGAAGGATATGTTTTTTTCTTGCTTTTTCCCCCTTCTATTTTTTTCATATTCTAGGCTCTCTTCAGACGTCACAGGCGTAATGTATTAATCTCAAGACACGACTTTTCTTCAAAAGACAATAATTTCTCAGCTGAGGGATTTCTGCCCACTAAATTTCATTACTAAAGGGGAATTGCAAAATACGTTTATCATGCCTTTTGGTTTCCTAAAACATGTAATTCTCTTAATATGATAATTGTAATGACTAGGTTAAACACTGTTGTGATTCTGCATATTAAAGGGGTTGTCCCGCGGCGAAATCCATTTTTTTTTTTAACTTACCCCCGCATTCTGCCCTGTTAAAATCAATTCCGTTAGTTATTTAATAAAAAAAAATCGCTTACCTGCATCCCCGTTCGTGCAGCATCTTCTTTTCTTCTTTTAAAGATGGCCGCCGGTCCTTTCCCTATGATGCACCGCGGTTTTCTCCCATGGTGCACCGCAGGTCTTCTCCCATGGTGCACCATGGATTGTCTTCTCCTTCCTTGCATTCCACTGCCGATACAGCCACCTAATTGGCTGATCGGCACCACGTGACGGGGCGGAGCTCTGATGACGACGCGCAGACCAGCTCTCCGGCGCGAGCACACAGCAGAAGATCGGACTGCGCAAGTGCGTCTAAAGAAGCAAGAAGACACCGAAATTAGACGGCTCCATGGAGACGGGGACGCCAGCAACGGAGCAGGTAAGTGAATAACTTCTGTATGGCTCATATTTAATGTACGATGTATATTACAAAGTGCATTAATATGGCCATACAGAAGTGTATAACCCCACTTGCTTTCGCGGGACAACCCCTTTAATACTCCAAGGTTTTTTGCTCAATGTTTTAAGTTCATGCTTCAATTAGAATATACAGTACATAAGGAATGAGCTCTTTGTATTACAGAATCACTATATATAAGTGTATTTGATGGCACATTTAGAATTCTGTCTATTCATCTATCTCTTTCATATCTATCTCTCTATCCCATATCTATCTATCTATCTATCTATCTATCTATCTATCTATCTATCTCTCATATCTATCTATCTCACATCTCTCTATCTCCTATCTATCTATCTATCTCATATCTATCTATCTCATATCTATCTAATATCTATCTCATATCTATCTATCTCTCATATCTATCCATCTATCTATCTCATATCTATCTATCTATCTCATATCTATCTATCTCACATCTATCTATATATCTATCTATCTATTTATCTCATATCTATCTATCTATCTATCTATCTCATATCTATCTATCTATCTCATATCTATCTATCTCACATCTATCTATATATCTATCTATCTATTTATCTCATATCTATCTATCTATCTATCTATCTATCTCATATCTATCTATCTATCTATCTCATATCTATCTATCTATCTATCTATCTATCTATCTATCTATCTATCTATCTATCTATCTATCTATCTATTTCCTGAGCAGAATGAAATGATTTCTTTTATGCTGAGTACATAGTAGGAGTACTCCATTATTTTATAGTACAGGCTCTCTGGTTGACAATTAACACTAAAGCTAAAAATTCAAAGAAAATATGTGATTGTTTACAAATGTGATGAATAAATTAATCCTCTAGAAGAAACCTGCTGAAGGACTTCCATGACTGCAATTCTCCACTTGGTTTTATGATAAAATATATAACGGTCTGTTTTGTGAGGTGTCAGATACATCATCTATTTGGATGCATTAATTGAGCAACAATTTACATGCCATGATACAAAGTAATATCCTCACATAACTAAAAGAAATTACCACACAACTTTACTACATATACATTGCAGGAAAGTGGCTGCAATACACAGAGGAGACCTCCACAGGTGAGGAGAGCAGGGATGGAAACGTGTGTTTTCTCTGGAGTGACTTCAGAGATGGCATAAAGAAATAAAAAGTGCAAAAGACCTATGACCGATGAACCAATCAAAGCCATTGCTTCCTAGAGGCGGGGATTTTAAACCTCTAATCCAGGAAGCAGAGGCGTAACTTGAAGCTCCTGGGTCCCAATGCAAAATCTGTAAATATAGTGCTTCATTCATAGCACTGGGCTCCTTATATGGAGAAAAGAGACCTTATGGGCCTCCTAAGGCTCCTCGGCCCGGGTGCAACCGCATCCCTTGTATCCCCTATAGTTACCCCAGTGCCAGGAAGGACTGCCTAAAGACTACAGAAAATTGAGTACAGTGTGTACTACAGAAAGGAGCTGCAGAGGAGATGCGCACCGGAGCTGAGCTGACCGCACCTGATAGGTGGTGTATTATTTATTTATTTTTGATGCAGATATGTCTTATTTTAGGGTTTTTACAGTAGGATTTCCTAATGTGAAAGTTGCATCACACCGCACGAAAACCATGTTTTTATGCAATGCGATGCAATAGAAAGGAAGGCTCTATAGGGAAACATGGGCTACAAAACATCGCAAATCGCGGCAGGCTGCAATTTTGTATTCCCGCAATGTAGTAGGCTGCAAAACATTGCTAATGTAAAAGAACGCATTGCAAAGCATGGGCTTCACATACATTTGATTTATAGCACTGTCACATTGTGAGAAAATTGCGCGATTTTGTTGCCCATGTTTAAGCAGCCTTAGAGTCAGCAAAATGGCCTATTTTTATTTGGAAGATAAATAGGAGGAGGATACATGGTGGAAGCAGGAGAAGGAGAACAGCACCACCGCAACTAGCACCTTGTGGGCACAGTGCTCTCTTTGACATAAATCTATGCCATCATGCTAACTAATCAGTGGGATCTGCCATGGAGGGGGGGGGGGGGGGTTGCAGAAGTCAGGTGAAATGAACCCACCTGGTTCATTTTTATAAATGGCAGGAAATCCCCATTGTGTGTGGACAGGAGGATGTGACTGTCAGTTATCACACCCTCAGCTGTGCTGAGCACCCTTTCTGATAGCACACTGGCAGCAGGGCAGGCAATCACCTCTAAAGCATGTTGTGCAAGCATTGGCCACTCATCCAGTTTAGACACCCAGAAGTCAAAGGTGCCAACATCATGTCTGAGTACATCCAAATGAAGCTGATATACACTTGGACCATCATGGATAAGTGCTGCCTGTGACTGTCAGTCCTACCCTTTGCTTTTGCTGCCACCTGCGAAGGGGTGAAAAACTATGCCATACCTATTAGACTTCCATTGCTACCAGTGGTGCTGCTGTGGCGGCCTCTTGCTCGTCCACCATAAGCCACAGAGTTGGGATTCAAATGAGGGAGCTGCAGCACTCACCTGAGTGCTGTGCCCCGTCAGCTATGTTTGCTTTTTTTGGTTGCTTCTGGCAGCTATAGATGGCCTTATTGAAGTGTATAGGAAGCCTCTATAAACCTTTATGAGGCCATCTTCAGCTGCTGGAAGCAGATGAAAATGAGTGAACATAGCCATTTTAGTGATCAGCGTGGGTCTCCACAGTAGGGCACCCCACTGATAAAATTTTTTGACATGTATCTATAATGTGTTAAAGGTTTTCTGGAAGTGTAGGTACTTTTTAACAGTCAGTTCTAGACTGCTACATTTTAAGGGTTCTCTCCACAGCCGAATTTAGATTTGTCCTTTTAGCCTTCTAGCAGGGGTTAAAGAGGCTGGCCACCCAGTAAAAATCTAATGTTTTGACGTGGGCTATGCGACGATCCTTCAACAAGCACTGAGGCATAAAAGCACTTCTATGCCTCAAATTGCCTTAGAGTGATAGACCACATTCCTCGGGGTCAGGCCTAAGAGTGTTTTCCGGCTGGTCCCGCCATCTATGTAGAATAGCTGGGGTTAGTAATGGATGAAAGGAACGTTGTGCAGCCCCCTCCCCTGCCACTCATCCTATATAATCTCCCTCCTCTTCCTCCTCTTCTTCCTTCTCTATACTTCTCTAATGGATAGAGAAACATTTGGAGAAAATGCCCCCTTTCTTGCCCAAAGCCACCCACCTGCAATTTTAAGTAATGGCAGACTGGCCAGACAGTTGAGATATTGGTATCTTTTCCTTCTCCTTAAGTTGTGACAAGAACTCATCATTGTCCCTGAGACCCTATAGCATCTGTTCCAGCAGGTAGATAACAAGGATGATCGTACTGATCAGAGTGTGATCATAACTGACCATTTTAGTCACTTTATCAAATCAGGCTTAAATAGTACACACGTCTTTGATCTGCAGCCACTCTATAGGCATCGAGTCTGTGTTGACTCAAGCACCTCATCAGCTTCCACCTCCTCTTCCTCTTCAACATATTTCTCCTGAGTGGACTTTATGTCAAAGTGAGCATTTAGAGCTGGCACCTCCATTTCCAAATCCCCTTGAGTACACATTCCCTGTGGAAGGCTGACCCTATGCACTCATCCTCTTTGGAGGAAAAAATGGTTGGGCATCAGTACATTCAATGTCTTGGTCTTCTCTCTCTCTGATTGTTTGGACTGCCCGGTTCACATGCGTGACTCTGAATGATTAAACAGCTCCTCAGACTGATCCATGTGTACTGCTCTTGAGGATGCTAGGGATTTGGCATGGGATGGAGCAGAGGGGGATGCTCATGGCCAACTGTTGCAGACTGACTGCTGTGTTCCTGGGACTTTGGAGGAAGAGGAGGTGGTGGTACTTGAGGAATCCTGTGTCATTTACTCTACAACCTGTTCTGCTTGTTGTGGATGTAACACATTGGCAAAAACACTTCTAAGGAATGGCAGTGGGCTTGACTCACCTCATGCAGAACGTGAAGCTGTTGCCTCAGTGCAAGCCGCTTGAAGTGCTAACTTGGCTTATCCTCTACTTCCTCCACCACTACCACTCACATTACTCCTACCCCTTGCTTTCTTTAAATTTCCTTTTTTTTCACTTTTTAGTGTATGTTTATGTAACTTATCACCTAACTGTAGTTTGCAGAAACCTGCTGCTAGTTACGTAAGGCTTGAAGATAACTCGCAGTGCCCAGACTGGCAACTTTGAACATCTGAGGCTGTTGATTGCAATGTGTGTATTTGCTGTTTCCCTGTTTTTATTTTTGTCTTATATTAACAAAAAAGCACTGCAGATAAATAAGCTGCAATCCCTGGATGGCACAATATGTAAGAACAGAGTAAAGCTTGTATCTTTGTCAGCTGTACCTGTTTGGCACAGCTTAATTGAATTCCCCTCACCCCATTGCTAGCTGTTTAAAGCCTGCAAATAATTCATAGTAGCCAGACTGGTGACTTTGAACGATGTCTGAGGCCACAAACAAACAAAGAAATGCTATATTCCCTATGCCAAAGTGTATTTTGTCTGTGTGTTTTGCTGCTATGTATGCTGACAGCAGCAGAAATATATCCTCTCCCAATGTGCAAACCACATGTTATATAGGCATATGAATGTGATGGAGCTTTGTTCTCTGTTCCCTTCAATCTAACACTGGTATACAAGCTTTCACACCAGTAGCAAGCTATCATCTCTAGAATTTCTGGCCCTAACGATAGATCCTGTGTTATATAGGCATATACATGTGATGCAGCTTCTCTGTTCTATGCTCAACTGTAAAATGACTGCTGGTTACACTGTGCCTATGTTATATATGGCTGGGTCATGTGATGCAGGCATCCAATGTAACTGCTGCTCATATGCAAGATGGAGGACATATTTGGTGATAGCAGCAAGAGGCCCTGGCAGCTGATTGGCTGCATGCTGACCTCTGCAACAGGTTTTATGGGAAATTGAATTCTCCAGCGATTTTTGCCAAAAATCTGTTCGGACTTACCTAGTTTAGCTAAAATCGGGGCAGTTTTATCGCCCAGCCAATCATAGAATGGTAAATTTGGAAGGCACCTTCAGTGTCATAGGGTCTAACCCCCTGCTCAATGCAGGATTCCCTAAATCATCCCAGATAGATGTCAGTCCAGTTTCTGTTTGAAGACTTCCATGTTGCGGCAGTTCTGGGATTGCTGCCATGCTGATAGTTTGGTACAGGTTTTGCAAGTGTTCTCCATCTTCTGGCCCTAGTGGGTGTGGTATTGGGCTAGACATGCTTAGCCACACCTTAGGCTAATTGTCAGGTTATTTAGCCTGGCTGAGGCTGGACAGAATTGCCATTGAATCTTCAGTCTAGCTCTGATTGTAGTCTCAGTCAGAGCTCTCTTCTGGATCGTTTATTTGCCTGCTGCATCTAAGCTAAGTTTGTGTTTATTTTCTATTTGTCTTGTTTATTTCCCCTGTGCCACGTAGGGTTAACTAAGGGCTGAGGTACGAGGTCAGGTCCCTGAGGTTATTTTGATAGGGGAAGAGTTCACATATTTTGGTTTGTTTTTGTTGTTACACAACTTGCGCACATTTGTGCAACATCTGTGGGTTACAGATCCAGCACGTCCTGGGTGAACAAAACATTCCATTGAAGGAGAACTCACCACCTCCCATGGTAACCTGTTTCACTCATTGATCCCCCTCACTGTCAAAAAGTTTTTTCAAATATCTAATGTCTCCTCCCTTTCAGTTTCATCCTGCTGATTTTAGCCTTTCCTTGTGCAAAAAGAGATCCCTCTGCACTGTGACAGCCCTTCAAATATTTGTAGACCGCTATTAAGCCTCTGTTTTCTTTTTTGCAATCTAAATATCCCCTAATTCTTCAACTGTTCCTCATAGGACATGATTTGCAGACCGCTCACCATCCTGGTAGCTCTTCTCTGAACTTGCTCCAGTTTGTTGATGTGGTTTTTTTTTTTAAATTGGGGTGTCCAGAACTGGACACAGTATTCCAGATGAGGTCTAACCAAGGAAGAGTAGATAGGGATAATTACTTCATATGATCTAGACTCCATGCTTCTCTTAATACATCCCAGAATTGTGTTTGCCATTTTTGCTACTGCATCACGCTGTTGACTCATGTTTGATTGGTGTTCTATTAGTATACCTAAGTTTTTTTTTACGTGTGATGCTGCTTAGCACAGTTCCTTGCATTCTATATGTGTTTTTTTCATATTTCTTGCCCAGGTGTAGGACTTTACATTTCTCTATATTAAATACTATTCTGTTAGTCGCCGCCCACTGTGCAAGCATTTCTAGATATTTTCAAATCCTCTCTCTTTCTTCCCTAGTGTTAGCTATCCCTCCTAGCTGTGGGTCATCAGCAAATTTGATCAGTTTCCATCAATTCCCTCTTCCAGATCATTTATAAAAATGTTGACAACACTGGGCCTAGGACAGAGCCTTGTGGTACCCCACTTGATACATTCTTCCACTTGGATGTGCAGCCATTTATGACCACTCATTAAGTACGATCACTCAGCCAGTTGTGAATCCATCTTATCTTGTGAATTAAGGCTTAGTATGTGAACTTTCTCAGGATTATAAAATGTTAATGTCCAGATGATCAGACAGAAGGAAGTCCAGACATAGAATGTTTGTTTTGTCCTAATATCATAGTCCAATTATAGATAAGATAAGCCACATATAGTAACTGGTATATGCTGAAGTCCTATTCAAACAATTTAGGTCAACAGGTCAGATTCCACATGTGGGATCCCGCAACAGAATCTGGCCCTGTCCCCGGCTTTGTGACTGTGCATACCTTTGATTTTCTGTATTGCAGATAACTGCAGTGGCTCGCCATCGGTCTGGTGCAATACAGATTTTTTTTGAATCAGTGTTTTTCTCCCATTGTCACTAGGCAACCTATCCGCAATGTCAACTGCGGATGGGCCGCAGGTCGGACAGCTTCCATTGGAAGCCATCTGTGTGGAATCTGCATGAAAATAAAACATGCTGCGATTTTACTTCCAGAAGCAGTTTGGCTCTGAGATGCTGGGGCCAAACTGCTTCTACAAATAAACATGAGATAATACAGGGCATCAGTGCTTTATGTGGGGCGGCCCACCTGGAATAACAGTATAGGTGAAACTAATGGTGGTGTAAACCTATATGGGGCACTACACATAACTGTGTTACTGGCACCCAATACAAGCCTTGTCTGTGTACAAGTATAACACTAGGCTGCCACCCCCCATTGTGTGGTGGATGTGTGAGTGGTTGTTCATCAGTATTTTTACCTCTATTACCTTCCCATATTGCATTTTTGCCTTAAGTCAAAAGGAAAGATTTTAAAATTAGGTCCAGTATTTGTGATTTCACCACCTGTAAATCAGACTTTATAGTTTATGCGATCCATAACAGTGGTCCAAAGACAATATGTAAGCACATTTAATTCCTAACAAGTGAAGGTTGTTCTAGGCTTACTAAGTGCTTCCATGACTGCCATAGTGGGGATGCCAGTGTGATTTTCTTAGCTGTGTCGAAAGACTTACTTGAACTCCCACTCATAGATGCATTTATCTGCTATACAGAGAAGCAGAAACACTTAGTTCCTTTAGTAATGAGCAAAAGTATTAATTTAAGTTCATTCTTATAAACGTTTTTTTTGTTGCTGCCCGCCACTGATAGATTACCCAGAAGACTGGATTTTATGGTTCTGTATACTGATTTGTAAGCTATGTTCACATGTTTAAACTACATTTAAAATTTTGCAAGTATCTATGTATTCTGTTAGGGACAGTGTGGATACTGCTGTGCAAAATCACAATTGCCTTTCCTGTGACCGTATCCACCAAGATGTATCCTTAAAACTTATGCTATAAAGTCCTTTTCATTATTTGATAGGCAGAGGAAAATAGAAAAAATCCTGTGCTCTCAGATCTTGACGGTATACAGATAACTTGTTTGTCTTTAACAATTTTCTTTGTTGTTTCAATGCAACGCGTTTCGGCAAACAGTTGCCCTCTTCAAGCATAACACAAACTAACAAATGCTGACATTTATATACAATAAGACATTAAACATACTACTCATTTTCCCCCACGATGCACGCTGCTCTCGGAGCCATCTTGGAATCACATGCACAAACGTCATATCCCTACCATGTGATCTTACACGTCACCCATTTTTATCAATGGGACTAAGTCATTCATAAAAACTCTGTTTACTATCCCCGGAGTATTCTTACTACACCTCCTCTTTCTTTTCTTCTTGTCCCGGGAACTAGCCTTTCTGATATATAAATCCTCTTTATAAAATACATTATATTCTTTTAACCCATTCCAATCCACTGTCTGACCTCTGAAGACATTATGATTTAAAGGGGTTGTCTCGCGAAAGCAAGTGGGGTTATACACTTCTGTATGGCCATATTAATGCACTTTGTAATATACATCGTGCATTAAATATGAGCCATACAGAAGTTATTCACTTACCTGCTCCATTGCTAGCGTCCCCGTTGCCATGGTTCCGTCTAACTTCGGTGTCTTCTTGCTTTTTTAGACGCGCTTGCGCAGATGGATCTTCTCCCTTCGGCTGGTCTTGGAAGCATCGGCGTTTTGGCTCCGCCCCCTTTTCACGTCATCGCGTAGCTCCGCCCCCGTCATGTGCCGATTCCAGCCAATCAGGAGGCTGGAACCGGCACACGTCATGGGGCGGAGCTACGCGATGATGCGTACAAGGGGCGGAGCCAAAACGCCGATGCTTCCAAGACCAGCCGAAGGGAGAAGATGCATCTGCCCAAGCGCGTCTAAAAAAGCAAGAAGACACCGAAGTTAGACGAAACCATGGCAACGGGGACGCTAGCAACGGAGCAGGTAAGTGAATAACTTCTGTATGGCTCATATTTAATGCACAATGTACATTACAAAGTGCATTAATATGGCCATACAGAAGTGTATAACCCCACTTGCTGCCGCGAGACAACCCCTTTAAGGCTGTACAGCTCCGATGTTGGAAGACGCCCGTTGGGGTTCTCTTACTGTATATTGCCAGCCTCACTGCTGTCGGAGCCTATCCAATGTGTCACCTCATGCAGTACCGGCTTTAGCCAGCAGATAGCGCAGTTGTATAACAGCAAAAAAAGAGTAAGCCCCCTAGAAAAACCAGGATACAAATTGGATTGGAAAGGGTTAAAAACCAACCCCTAAGTGGGGAGATGAATAAATATTATAATAGAAACCTATAATGAAACCATAACTAATTACATATATAGCAATATAAATTATGCAATGATTCTACAAATATTAATACAGGCAATACAAGAACATCTATCCCGTGATCCATTGATGCCTAGCCAGCAAGCTCAATTCATCACCGAAGCCATATCATTTATGCTAGAAAATAATTATTTCACTTTCAATAAGAATTTTTACAAGCAAATACGGGGAACGGCGATGGGTTGTAAATTTGCACCCACTTATGCAAATCTATATGTGGCTCTATTCCAAGAAGATAGATTTTTAGATGGATGTATAAAATTCCACAAAAGATTTATAGACGACACTATAATCATCTGGGAAGGGGAAAGGGAGGAATTGGAGAAATTTGTTGACAATTTGAATAAAAATGATTTCAACCTTAAATTCACCGTTAATATCGACGCGAGTAGACTAGTCTTTTTAAATTTAGAACTCAGTCATGAAAAAGAAGAAATATACACCACTACGCATTTCAAGAAAGTAGACAGTAACATCTATATTGATTTTTATAGCTGCCATGCCCAACATTGGAAAACCAATATCCCATACGGACAATATAAGTGAATAGGACGCAATTGCACTAAAACGATAGACTATATCCAACAATCTAATCTTTTAAAAACTAGATTTCCAGAAAAAAAACTACCCTGAAAAATTAATAGATGCAGCCTTCAATAGAGTCTTAGAGAGAGAAAGGACAGATAATTTAGATAAAAATAAATCAGCAGGACCTCATCTATGTGAAAATAAAAATAAAGATACTAACATAAATAAAACAGCATTTATAACTAAGTTTAATAATCAGGCTGGAGATATACGCAAGATAATACAGAAACACTGGTCTATTCTA
This sequence comes from Eleutherodactylus coqui, assembly GCF_035609145.1. NCBI lineage: Eukaryota > Metazoa > Chordata > Amphibia > Anura > Eleutherodactylidae > Eleutherodactylus > Eleutherodactylus coqui. The sequence continues at coordinate 11,974,431 of NC_089845.1, forward strand.
CTGAATGATCCAATTCTACAATCCCATATTGAAAACATTTCTAGACTCCTTTTTAGAAGAAATAGATCTGTACAGAACATAATAGAACCATCCAGACCAGAATTAAAAAAGGTTCAACAGAATTTAGAGCCCAAAAACAACATGCCGCAGGGTAAATTAGGTATCTTTAGATGCAATAAAGTTAGGTGCAAATGCTGTCCTCATATGCAATCTGGAAGAAAATTCATAACTATAGAACCAAGTAATAAAGACATAATTTTGAAAATTTAATGGTATATTAGATTGTGACAGTAGATATGTCATCTATCTACTGGAATGTGAGTGCGGAAAAAAAAATATGTGGGCAGGACTAAAAATGCATTGAGATCGAGAGTAGCGAGCCATAAATTTAATATTAAAACTAAACATAGTGTGTCACAGCACTTTGCAGAGGCACACAATTGTCAGACTAAGAAACTAACAGTAACTCCTCTAGAACAAACACATACTAGATCCATTAACCAGTTTAGATGGAAAGAAATGTACTGGATTTATAGATTATGCACATTAGTTTCTTTTGGATTGAATGAAATATTAAAAAACATATGAATAGGATTAATTTATTATTTTTTTAAAAATAAACTTTTTTCTTGATTTTAATAATCCCCCCATGACTATGCATCCGTAATACCAGGCATTCGTGATTTTTTAGTAATTTGAACATAAGATTGTGTTGAATACTGATAATTTAAATTATATCACCCACATTTATATATATTGAATTATTTATATGACATAGTTTAAATTAAATTATATTATGTAATAATTCCTTAAGATTATGCAATTGTAATATCAGACATCCGGGATTTTTAGTCATATGTTTATAATAATGTGTTGAACAATGATATTTAAATTTTTTTTTTATATATTTTTTTCCATATTAATATTTGTAGAATCATTGCATAATTTATATTGCTATATTATGTAATTAGTTATGGTTTCATTATAGGTTTCTATTATAATATTTATTCATCTCCCCACTTAGGGGTTGGTTTTTAAAAGAATATAATGTATTTTATAAAGAGAAGGATTTATATATCAGAAAGGCTAGTTCCCGGGACAAGAAGAAAAGAAAGAGGAGGTGTAGGAAAAATACTCCGGTGATAGTAAACAGAGTTTTTATGAATGACTTAGTCCCGTTGATGAAAATGGGTGACGTGTAAGATCACATGGTAGGGATAGGACGTTTGTGCATGTGATTCCAAGATGGCTCCGAGAGCAGCGTGCATCGTGGGGGAAAGTGAGTAGTATGTTTAATGTCTTATTGTATATAAATGTCAGCATTTGTTAGTTTGTGTTATGCTTGAAGAGGGCAACTGTTTGCCGAAACGCGTTGCATTGAAACAGTAAAGAAAATTGTTAAAGACAAACCAGATATCTGTATACCGTCAGGATCCGAGAGCGCAGGGATTTTTTTCTATTTTCCTCTGCCTATTGATCTACGGCCCTAGGAAGAGCTGCATCCCCTAGACGACTCTCCGGTCATCCGGATCTGGAACCCAGGGTGGTCATTTGAGTGATCGTGGATATCGGGTGCCAGTGGGTTCCCACGTTTGGGGGTCCCACTGAGCCCCAGGTGAGTTGGCACAATATTCACCTGTGTTTAATTATCCAGGAATTATAAGGCGCTGAAGCCTTAATCTTTTCATTAATTGATGCCATCATACATGGCTGATGTGAGTGGGCTCCATACTGCTGTCAAAGACAGGTGACACCCACCCATAGCAGCTGGAATTAAAAATAACACCGATCTTGGCTTTTAATCGCTTAGATGCCTTGGGCACCATTGACTATGGCATCTAAATTGCTTAACAGAAGCCCCTCCCTATCATGATGAGATTGTAGGGTGCTGTTCAGTTTCTATGGCTCCCAGGCCTACTATGGATTTCTTCCTATTAAGTCCTACCTTTGGCAGGACTTAATGCAAAAAATGGACCACCATTGTCTATAATTGGGTCTTTCAATTTCTGACCAGCAGTCTGGCATTTTGCCAGAAATTACAGTACAGAATAGCGCTATTTTGTGTTTTCTAGAAGAAATCAGTAACAGAGGTTCTTAATGGAACCTAAATTTGGTATTGCCATAATCATACTGACCCACAGAATTAATTGTGTTTTTTCCCCATTCCATCCCACTTAGAAGTGTTTGAAAGTTTTTTTAATACATTATATGGTAAATTAAATGGTATACCATAGAAAAAAATGAACTCGTCTCACAAAAAAATGAGACCTCATATGACTGTCAATTGAAAAATAAAAAGGTAATGATTTTTTTTAAAACAGGGAGGAAAAAACAAGCATAGCTGGTTATTAAAGGTAAGGTAAGGGTTAGAGCCACAACAAATTCATATTGCTTGGATGATGCCGAAAAAGACACACCTTGTTTGTTGCTAAGCACCCCATGATTTTTCAGTTTTGATAGAGGACTCCTGGAGAATGTAATTCTACATTGCTACTCTCACTTGTAATATTATATCTTTCATGAAAAACATCTGAACTCCTTTTGAATTCTTTTAATGGATTCAACCATCACAACGTCCTGTAGCAGAGTTCCATAATCTCACTCCTCTTACTGTAAAGAATCTGTTTATTTGATAATGGTGAAATTTTTATTTATCTAAATGTAGTGAAAGGAAGGTATAAAATCACATTTATTTAAAAGAGCACATACATATTACTCAGCACATTAAATCACTTGATATTTAATGTCCACATTGGGGCTCACAATTTTTAAATGGGAGTGCAGGAGGAAGCTTTAGTACCTAGAATAGACCCAGCATGCATGTGGAGAACAGACAGACTCATGCAGAGGTTGTTCTTAGTCAGATTTTAACCTAGGACCCCAACTTCCCTGTGTGTGTACTAAAGCGAATCTACCTCCCCTCTATGTGTGTATACTGAGGAGAATCTACCTCCCCTCTGTGTGTATATACTGAGGAGAATCTACCTCCCCTCTGTGTGTGTATATACTGAGGAGAATCTACCTCCCCTCTGTGTGTGCATACACTGAGGAGAATCTACCTCATCTCTGTTTGTATATACTGAGGAGAATCTACCTCCCCTATATATATATATATATATATATATATATATATATATATATATATATATATATATATATATATATATATATACTAAGGAGAATCTACCTCACCTCTTTGTGTATATACTGAGGAGAATCTACCTCACCTCTATGTGTATATACTGAGGAGAATCGACCTCCCCTCTCTGTGTATATACTAAGGAGAATCTACTTCACCTCTCTGTGTATATACTAAGGAGAATCTACCTCACCTCTCTGTGTATATACTGAGGAGAATCTACCTCTCCTCTATGTGTGTATACTGAGGAGAATAATAATAATCTTTATTTGTATAGCGCCAACTTATTCTGCAGCGCTTTCAGGCATGGATACATGCAAAACAATACAACAATTACAATGTGAGGTACATTGGGTTAGACACAAATGGGTTGGGGGTGGTACAGGAGGTGCAGGGAATGGGGAACACAGGCAATAGGAAATTTCATGTACAGATCATTAATTAGAAAGCAAACAGGGTGGGGCACCATAGGGAGGGGCTAGGGACTAGGTCAGGAGATTCAGTATGCTTCCCTGAAGAGGTGCGTTTTTAAGGCACATCTGAAATTTCGTGCATCGGGAATTGTTCGGATGCCTTGGGGTAGAGCATTCCAGAGGATGGGTGCTGCTCTGGTGAAGTCCTGTAGGCGAGCATATGAGGTTTGTATTACAGGGGTGTTTAGTCGGAGTGAGCGGGCTGGGTGGTGTACTGACAGTAGGGAGGCAATGTATGGTGGCGCAACGCCATGCAGAGCTTTGTGAGTGAGGTAGAGGAGTTTAAATTAAGTTCTGCAGTGGATGGGTAGCCAATGCAGCGACTGGCATAATGCAGAGGCGTCTGAATAATGACTGGATAGAAAAATGAGCCTAGCTGCTGCATTTAGTATGGATTGGAGTGGAGCGAGTCTAGTGCGGGGGAAGCCAATGAGTAGCGAGTTGCAGTAGTCAAGTTGGGAGTGGATGAGGGCGACCACGAGTGTCTTTAGCGTGTCCATGGTTAGGAATGGACGTATTTTAGCAATATTTCTGAGGTGCATGTGGCATGTTTGGGCTAGAGATTGGATATGGGGGGTAAAGAAGAGGTCAGAGTCCAGTGTGACCCCAAGGCATCAGGCATGCCATCTGGGGGTTATGATGGTGCCAGACACTGGAATGGAGATGTTGAGGGGAGGTCGATTAGAAAGTGGAAAGACAAGGAGGTTGGCTTTAGAGAGGTTTAGTTTGAGAAAAAGGGAGGACATAGTGTTAGAGACAGCGGACAGACAGTCAGTGATATTTTGGAGGAATGGTCCAGAGATCTCACAAGAGGAGGTGTATAGTTGGGTATCGTCAGCGTAGAGATGGTATTGGAGGCCAAATTTGTGGATGGTTTATCCAATTGGGGCAGTATAGATAGAGAAGAGAAGGGAACCAAGGACCGAGCCCTGGGGTACCCCAACAGCAAGAGGAAGTGGAGCGGAGATAGAACCAGCAAAGAAAACACTGAAAGAGCGGTCAGAGAGGTAGGAAGAGAACCAGGAGAGAGTAGTGTCCTTTAGACCAATAGAGTGGAGCATAGTGAGAAGGAGGTTATGGTCGACAGTGTCAAATACAGCAGACAGGTCAAGGAGGATTAGTGGGGAGTAATCACCTCTCGACTTTGCAGTCATCAGGTCATTTGTTACTTTTGTAAGGGCAGTTTCGGTCGAATGTAGTGAGCGGAAACCAGACTGGAGGGGGATGAGGAGTGAGTTGTCAGAGAGAAAGCGAGTAAGGCGGGAGTAGACCAGGCATTCCAGTAATTTGGAGATGAAGGGGAGGTTTGAGACGGGTCGGTAGTTGGCAGTATCAGTTGGGTCCAGGGTTGGTTTTTTAAGCAGAGGGGATATGATGGAGTGTTTAAATGAGGAGGGAAAAGTGCCAGAGGTTAGGGAGAGGTTGCAGATTGTAGTGAGGTGAGTATTGAGAGCTGGGGAAGGGGACCGGAGGAGGTGAGAAGGGAGAGGGTCGCTAGCGCAGGTGGTGGGGCGGGCAGCGGAAAGGAGCCTGGAGACTTCTTCCTCTGTCGTTGGTTCTAACGTAGATAGTGAGTAGGTGCTGGATTCAGTGCTGATGAAACTGGGATCGGGGCTATCCATGCAGCTTTCAGAGATTTCTTTTCGAATGTCATTGATTTTTTTCTTTGAAATAGGCAGCTAGTTCTCCAGCAGTCAGGTCTGTCACAGGGGCCTCTTCTTTGGGGCTAAGAAGGGAGTGAAAGGTCTCAAAGAGTTGTTTGGGGTTGTGGGATAGTTAGGAGACAAGGGAGGTGAAATAAACTTGTTTGGCATGGTGAAGGGCTAGGTTATACGTTTTAAGCATGAATTTGAAGTGGAGGAAGTCTGCTGGCAGCTTTGACTTTCTCCACAGCCGCTTGGCGCACCTAGAGCACCGCCGGATGAAGCGTGTTTGGGACGTGAGCCAAGGTTGCCGTGGTCTGCGTTTGACGGCTCGAGTCACGGGTGGTGCCACTTCATCTAGGGCATGGCTGAGGGTGATGTGGTAGTATTCGGCTGCCAGGTTAGGGCAGGGGAGGAGAGTGATAGGGGATAGGGAGGACTGAATAGTTTCGGCAAACTGTTTAGTGCGGATAGACTGGAGGTACCTAGAGGTGCGATAGATGGGAGGGTCAGGGGAGATGCTAGGGTGCCTGATAGAGAAAGAGAGAAGGTTGTGATCTGAGAGTGGAAGGGGGGAGTTAGTAAAGTGAGAAGCAGAGCAGAGACAGAGGAAAACTAATTCGAGAGTGTTACCATCTCTATGAGTGGGGGAGTCAGAGATTAGTGATAAGCCAAGGGAGGAGGTAAGTGTTAAAAGCCGGGAGGCAGATGAGGAGCTGGAGTCGTTAGTAGGGATGTCGAAATCACCAAGGATGAGGGTTGGGATTTCACAGGATAGGAAGTGGGGGAGCCAGGCAGCAAAGTGGTCTAGGGACAGGCGGGCGGGACCTGGGGGGCGGTAAATAACTGCGACACGCAGAGGCAGTGAGCGGAAGAGTCGCAGGGTGTGGACTTCAAAGGAGTGGAAGGTAAGAGAGGGAGCTGAGGGAATGATCTGGAAGGTACAGTTTGGGGAGAGGATGATGCCTACTCCTCCGCCGCGTCTGTCATCCGATCTGGGGGTGTGGGAGAACTGCAGGCCATCATAGGACAATGCAGCGGGGGAGGTAGAATCGGACTGCTGTATCCAGGTTTCCGTGAGGCGAGCAGGTTCAAGTGTCTACTGGTGAAAAGGTCATGGATAGTTGGGAGTTTGTTATATGCAGATTGGGAGTTCCATAGGGTGCATTTGAATGGGGCAGGGGGGACATTTTGGTAGAGAACAGTATGGGGTGGGCCTGGGTTAGGGGATATGTCCCCTGCGGCTAGGAGTAGCAGGGTAGCAAGGGTGAGTGCATGGTTAGGGGATTTGTGTCGGTGGCTGAGATGTTTCTTTGCGGTATTGGGGGGTTGGAGGCATCTTAAGAAGTTGAACAGTGCATGGAAGCCATACATAGGTGAGGAGAGGAGGGAGGGGCTGATGTGGATGGAGTGTGTTGGGCCTGGGCGTTGGAAGAAAGTGTTAAGGCTTGAAAAGAGGATAGCGAAGGAGATCAGTGCAAAGAGGAGAGTATTTTCCTCCAGGCTTTGGACAGTTGTGGATGTTACCTGTCTCCTGCTCTGTCGAACTGCGCTGTAAAACTGCATCATTCGACAGCATAAGACACTTGTTTCTGGACAATTCGTGCTGGACACTTCAGGTGAGGCAGCCTCTGGTGAGGCATGGAGGATAGAACTGGCTTTAACGTTCGGGCTACAGGACTTCATCTGGGAGTGGCTTGTTACATTTCACTAGTCAACCAGCTGACCCACCTTTAGATGGCTAATGAACAAGATATGGGGGGGGGGGGTTATTACCCTCTTACAAAAACAAACTGTGTTCAGTAACACTAAGATGAGGCAGGGAGAAAGCTATTTGGGGGAGGTGATGAGGAAAATACATATAGTACAAATAGAGTCAATTCAATTTATATGAAGCAATGGGACATACCTATTGCGCACAGATTATGACAGATTTAAAGGTTTCACAGCAGATTCAGTAGAAGGAAGGTGGAGCAATCAAATTCTGATGGAGTGGAGCAATGGATGAGGGAAACATACCATTGCGCACAGATTATGACAAATTTAAAGGTTTCACAGCAGAATCTACCTCACCTCTATGTGTATATACTGAGGAATCTACCTCACCTCTATGCATATATACTGAGGAGAATCTACCTCACCTCTATGCGTATATACTGAGGAGAATCTACCTCACCTCTCTGTGTATATACTGAGGAGAATCTACCTCACCTCTATGTGTATATACTGAGGAGAATCTACCTCACCTCTCTGTGTATATACTGAGGAGAATCTACCTCACCTCTCTGTGTATATACTGAGTAGAATCTACCTCACCTCTGTGTATATACTGAAGAGAATCTACCCCACCTCTATGCATATATACTGAGGAATCAACCTCACCTCTATGCATATATACTGAGGAGAATCTACCTCACCTCTATGCGTATATACTGAGGAGAATCTACCTCACCTCTCTGTGTATATACTGAGGAGAATCTACCTCACCTCTCTGTGTATATACTGAGGAGAATCTACCTCACCTCTCTGTGTATATACTGAGGAGAATCTACCTCACCTCTCTGTGTATATACTGAGGAGAATCTACCTCACCTCTATGTGTATATACTGAGTAGAATCTACCTCACCTCTGTGTATATACTGAGGAGAATCTACCTCACCTCTGTGTATATACTGAGGAGAATCTACCTCACCTCTGTGTATATACTGAGGAGAATCTTCCTCACCTCTCTGTGTATATACTGAGGAGAATCTTCCTCACCTCTATGTATATACTGAGGAGAATCTACCTCACCTCTCTGTGTATATACTGAGGAGAATCTACCTCACCTCTCTGTGTATATACTGAGGAGAATCTACCTCACCTCTCTGTCTATATACTGAGGAGAATCTACCTCACCTCTCTGTGTATATACTGAGGAGAATCTACCTCACCTCTATGTGTATATACTGGGGAGAATCTACCTCCCCTCTATGTGTATATACTGGGGAGAATCTACCTCACCTCTATGTGTATATACTAAAGAGAATCTACCTCACCTCTATGTGTATATACTAAAGAGAATCTACCTCACCTCTATGTGTATATACTGAGGAGAATCTACCTCACCTCTATGTGTATATACTGAAGAGAATCTACCTCACCTCTATATGTATATACTGGAGAGAATCTACCTCCCCTCTATGTGTATATACTGAGGAGAATCTACCTCACCTCTGTGTATATACTGAGGAGAATCTACCTCACCTCTCTGTGTATATACTGGGGAGAATCTACCTCACCTCTGTGTATATACTGAGGAGAATCTACCTCACCTCTCTGTGTATATACTGAGGAGAATCTACCTCACCTCTATGTGTATATACTGAGGAGAATCTACCTCACCTCTATGTGTATATACTGGAGAGAATCTACCTCCCCTCTATGTGTATATACTGAGGAGAATCTACCTCACCTCTCTGTGTATATACTGAGGAGAATCTACCTCACCTCTGTGTATATACTGAGGAGAATCTACCTCACCTCTCTGTGTATATACTGAGGAGAATCTACCTCACCTCTATGTGTATATACTGAGGAGAATCTACCTCACCTCTATATGTATATACTGGAGAGAATCTACCTCCCCTCTATGTGTATATACTGAGGAGAATCTACCTCACCTCTGTGTATATACTGAGGAGAATCTACCTCACCTCTCTGTGTATATACTGAGGAGAATCTACCTCACCTCTCTGTGTATATACTGGGGAGAATCTACCTCCCCTCTATGTGTATATACTGGGGAGAATCTACCTCACCTCTCTGTGTATATACTGAGGAGAATCTACCTCACCTCTATGCATATATACTGAGGAATCTACCTCACCTCTATGCATATATACTGAGGAGAATCTACCTCACCTCTATGCGTATATACTGAGGAGAATCTACCTCACCTCTCTGTGTATATTCTGAGGAGAATCTACCTCACCTCTCTGTGTATATACTGAGGAGAATCTACCTCACCTCTATGTGTATATACTGAGGAGAATCTACCTCACCTCTCTGTGTATATACTGAGGAGAATCTACCTCACCTCTATGTGTATATACTGAGTAGAATCTACCTCACCTCTGTGTATATACTGAGGAGAATCTACCTCACCTCTGTGTATATACTGAGGAGAATCTACCTCACCTCTCTGTGTATATACTGAGGAGAATCTACCTCACCTCTCTGTGTATATACTGAGGAGAATCTACCTCACCTCTCTGTGTATATACTGAGGAGAATCTACCTCCCCTCTCTGTGTATATACTGAGGAGAATCTACCTCCCCTCTCTGTGTATATACTGAGGAGAATCTACCTCACCTCTCTGTGTATATACTGAGGAGAATCTACCTCCCCTCTATGTGTATATACTGGGGAGAATCTACCTCCCCTCTATGTGTATATACTGGGGAGAATCTACCTCACCTCTATGTGTATATACTAAAGAGAATCTACTTCACCTCTATGTGTATATACTGAGGAGAATCTACCTCACCTCTATGTGTATATACTGAGGAGAATCTACCTCACCTCTATGTGTATACACTGAGGAGAATCTACCTCACCTCTATGTGTATATACTGAGGAGAATCTACCTCACCTCTATATGTATATACTGGGGAGAATCTACCTCACCTCTATGTGTATATACTGAGGAGAATCTACCTCACCTCTATGTGTATATACTGAGGAGAATCTACCTCACCTCTATGTGTATATACTAAAGAGAATCTACCTCACCTCTCTGTGTATATACGGAGGAGAATCTACCTCACCTCTCTGTGTATATACGGAGGAGAATCTACCTCACCTCTCTGTGTATATACGGAGGAGAATCTACCTCACCTCTATGTGTATATACTGAGGAGAATCTACCTCACCTCTCTGTGTATATACTGAGGAGAATCTACCTCACCTCTCTGTGTATATACTGGGAATCTACCTCACCTCTATGTGTATATACTGTGTGTATATACTAAAGAGAATCTACCTCACCTCTATGTGTATATACTGAGGAGAATCTACCTCACCTCTATGTGTATATACTGAGGAGAATCTACCTCACCTCTATATGTATATACAGGGGAGAATCTACCTCCCCTCTATGTGTATATACTGAGGAGAATCTACCTCACCTCTATGTGTATATACTGAGGAGAATCTACCTCACCTCTGTGTATATACTAAAGAGAATCTACCTCACCTCTATGTGTATATACTGAGGAGAATCTACCTCACCTCTATATGTATATATTGGGGAGAATCTACCTCACCTCTCTGTGTATATACTGAGGAGAATCTACCTCACCTCTATGTGTATATACTGATGAGAATCTACCTCACCTCTCTGTGTATATACTGAGGAGAATCTACCTCACCTCTCTGTGTATATACTGAGGAGAATCTACCTCCCCTCTCTGTGTATATACTGGTGAGAATCTACCTCACCTCTATGTGTATATACTGTGTGTATATACTAAAGAGAATCTACCTCACCTCTATGTGTATATACTGAGGAGAATTTACCTCACCTCTATGTGTATATACTGAGGAGAATCTACCTCACCTCTATATGTATATACTGGGGAGAATCTACCTCCCCTCTATGTGTATATACTGAGGAGAATCTACCTCACCTCTGTGTATATACTAAAGAGAATCTACCTCACCTCTATGTGTATATACTGAGGAGAATCTACCTCACCTCTATATGTATATACTGGGGAGAATCTACCTCCCCTCTATGTGTATATACTGAGGAAATCTAAGTGAAAGGCTGTAAAGTACATAAGGAAGCAGCCATTGACTGCAGGGATGAAGCATACCTTTAAGACTAAGAAGGGGTTGCAGCCTCCAGTCAGGGGTTAATTTGAGTAAAAGGGGGCATTACCTTAAAGGCTAAAATGTGAGGAGAGTGGGAGGGGTGGCACATTCTGCAGAGGGACCTCAGTGCCTGCATTCTGAGGAGGATCTGACGCTCATCCATTTTACGTGCGAACAACAGGTAAACAAACACCTGTACCAAATTTACTCGGGCAAAGCTGAGTGTATCAGCTAGTCATATATATTTAACATGGGGATATCCCTTTGAGGGTATACTTCCAGAGGATATATCATAATATCCATCTCTGGTACCTACACCTACCTGGAGAATTGAGGTCCACTTACACCAATTCATCAACTACTAGTTGCTGCATTCTCCTTACACATTAAAGAGAGGTGGCACTATTAAACCAATAGAGAACTGTCTATTGAAGTTTATGAGAGTTGTGGAAAGAGCCAAGTGATGCCATAGATTCCAATGTATATTCCAGCCAACATTTGTTTGATACGTATGGAGAATGCTGGTTATTTATGGTGTATCATGTTGATATAAAGCTAATTGTGACCCCCACCCCACCCACTCCAAAAAGGAATATGCACTACAGCTTATGAATTTCAATACACTAACTAAAACATTAATTCCTTAGAAATGAACAAAAGAAGTTTGGGAGGAATATAGATGTATTTAGGTAAATATGTAAATACTTTGATGAATGAAGAGATTAAGGAGATTAAGGCTCAATTCATTTGTAAATGTGCATGAATATAAAACATTTGCCTTGTAGTGTTTCGAAATTAATTAATAGTGTATAAGATTAGAGGGATTTTCTATGAAAATACTATTGATAACATATCCTTAGGATAGGTCAACAATAGTTGCTACCCTAGTGATCAGCTGCTCGGGCACCCACTGACAGCACTGGTATACACTGAGGATAGTGTAGAGGCCGCTGCTCCAGTGCCTGTGTAGTGGCCAGCACTTGTAATTGCAGGGGCAGCTCCTATTGACTTCAATTAGACCTCGGCCTGCAGTTATGAGTGCTGGTCACTACAGAGGTGAAAGCAGTGGCTTCTGCTCCAACCCCAGTGTTTAGCAGTAATGTCAGTGGGTGCCCAATCAGCTGATTGGCCAGGGTCTTGAAAAGTAGGTCCCAACTGATCAACTATTGATGACCCATCATGTCCCATCCTGAAGATAGGTCATCAATTTTATTTTTGTGATATACCCCATTAAATACTAAAATATATGTAATTCTGTGCACGATCTAATGTTTGATGACTTTTGGGACTATTTTTGAGGAGAAGGCTGCCTGCACAGGGGCGGATTTGCATTGCGGAATCTGTGGCGGGTGTCCACCTCTGGGTTCCACAGCAAATACCACCAATAGCATGCAATGGAGAAGTGATTCTTTCTGCAGAAGAGTGGAAACCAATTGTGGATCCGCTCACGGAGGAAAAATTGCAGCATGCTCCATTTTTGCGCAGATTCCGCGCAGACAGGTCCATTGAAATCAATGAAAGTCATTCAATCCACGGCCTTTCCGCCATTGACATGGCAGAAAGGTCGCCGATTCCAAATCATTGATAGGCAATGACGTGAGCAAGGCAGGAGTTTAAGAAGGAAATCTGCACTGCGCATGTCCGATGGCGAGCTGCGTGGACCATCGACAGTACAGATGAAGACACCGAATGTGCGGATGCCACTGCTGCCAGGGCCGGATTCCGCTGCAGGATTCCACATGCGGCATCTGACCCACCCGTATGCAGGCGGCCGAGAGGCATTGGCAGTATTTTGTTAGAAGTATCTTGTATATGCCACATCTTGACATAATAGTACATCACAAACCTTTGGTAGTTCATGTACTCTGCCGTAATTTACATCAAAGTGATCACGCAAAAACTGCCACTGTGAACACCAACTATTTTGTGATAAAATGCTCATGTTCATATGAACAAGGCCTAACAACGAACAGGTAAGGCTGCGTTCACAACTGTGCGGGAACCTCTGTTCAGATCGGTACAAAATATCGGAAGAAATAGCGCTGCATACAGTGCTTTGTCTTCCGGTAAAATGCCAGGCAGCTGAGCGGAAACCGAACAAACCCCATTATAGTCAATTCGGCTTCTTTCACATCTGTGTCAAGGGTTCTATTTTCGGACTTTGTCAGACAGTGCAGAAAAAAAAACGCCTCTCTTGAGGAAAAAAAAAATTTGCATAACCACGTCCATTGCCATCCATATGTTCTATCTTTCGTAGGTGCGGATTTTTGCCCGGACACGCAGTGCTTTTTGTTTTCTTTCACGCAGAAAAAACGCAGAACCCGAAAACAGAACCCTTGACACAGATGTGAAAGAAGCTGAATATTTCTATGTAGGTCTATGAGGCCCTCAGATTTAATTCCACTGATGGGCCCTCGACACCACAGTTGGATCCTGTTGATGGCGTTAAGTTTACAATCCACCAATATCCCTGAGTGCCTCGTAACAACTGCTTTTACTATTTACAACATTTTGTTTTTTAATATAATTACAAAAGTTGTGCAATCATCCACGGTGCGTATGATGTCTGCATTACAGAGGGAATTGAAGCTTTTAGGCCTCTTATACGAGCGTATGGTCACTATTAGAGATGAGCGAACGTACTCGTCCGAGCTTGATACTCGTTCGAGTATTAGCGTGTTCGAGATGCTCGTTACTCGTAACGAGTACCACGCGATGTTCGGGTTACTTTCACTTTCATCTCTGAGACGTTAGCGCGCTTTTCTGGCCAATTGAAAGACAGGGAAGGCATTACAACTTCCCCCTGTGACGTTCAAGCCCTATACCACCCCCCCTGCAGTGAGTGGCTGGCGAGATCAGGTGTCACCCGAGTATATAAATCGGCCCCTCCCGCGGCTCGCCACAGATGCGTTGTTGTGACATAGCTGAGGGAAAGTGCTATCGTGTTGGAGCTGCTGTAGGGATAGTGTTAGGAGTTATTGTAGGCTTCAAGAACCCCAACGGTCCTTCTTAGGGCCACATCTAACCGTGTGCAGTACTGTGGAGGCTGCTTTTTGCAGTGTTGCACTTTTTTTTTTTTTTTGGTATATCGGCTGTGCAGAGCATTGCGCCCTGCAGTAATACTCCAGGGACAGAAGTGTGGAGGCAGGGACAGAAGACATATTATTGATTGAATATAGGCAGTGGGCCTTTTCTAAAAAATATTGGGCAAAAAATCTATTTGGCCTGCCTGTCACTGTGCTCAGTGTTCTGGGTCCGTGTGTGCTGGGTGTAGTAGTTCTACAAAATCATACGCAGCCAGCTAAGTGTTACAGCAGGCTTGCGCCAAATTATTTCCTGGCTCTGTCTGGGCTCTGAAATCACCGCTGTGTTGCAGTTAACAGTGCAACACTCTGCAGTTCTGTGACATAGTCCAGGGACAGAAGTGTGGAGGCAGGGACAGAAGACATATTATTGATTGAATATAGGCAGTGGGCCTTTTCTAAAAAATATTGGGCAAAAAATCTATTTGGCCTGCCTGTCACTGTGCTCAGTGTTCTGGGTCTGTGTGTGCTGGGTGTAGTAGTTCTACAAAATCATACGCCGCCAGCTAAGTGTTACAGCAGGCTTCCTGGCATTCCGTAAGCGAAGTCAGCCTCCAACCACAGGCCAATAAGCGCCACATTTAATTACAGCGTTCTGTTTTTGCATTACTGGTAATACAGCATGCTGAGGGGTAGGGGTAGGCCTAGAGGACGTGGGTGCGGCCGAGGACGCGGAGGCCCTAGTCCGGGTGTGGGCACAGGCCGAGCTCCTGATCCAGGTGTATCGCAGCCGACTGCTGCGGGATTAGGAGAGAGGCACGTTTCTGGCGTCCCCACATTCATCGCACATTTAATGGGTCCACGCGGTAGACCTTTATTAGAAAATGAGCAGTGTGAGCAGGTCCTGTCGTGGATGGCAGAAAGTGCTTCCAGCAACCTATCGTCCACCCACAGTTCTGCGCCGTCCACTGCTGCAACTCCGAATCCTCTGGCTGCTGCTCCTCCTTCCTCCCAGCCTCCTCACTCCATGAAAATGAGACATTCTGAGGAGCGGGCAGACTCCCAGGAACTGTTCTCGGGCCCCTGCTCAGATTGGGCAGCAGTGGTTCCTCTCCCACCAGAGGAGTTTATCGTGACTGATGCCCAACCATTGGAAAGTTCCCGGGGTCCGGGGGATGAGGCTGGGGACTTCCGGCAACTGTCTCAAGACTTTTCAGTGGGTGAGGAGGCCGATGACGATGAGACACAGTTGTCTATCAATGAGGTAGTAGTAAGGGCAGTAAGTCCGAGGGAGGAGCGCACAGAGGATTCAGAGGAAGAGCAGCTGGACGATGAGGTGACTGACCCCACCTGGTTTGCTAAGCCTACTGAGGACAGGTCTTCAGAGGGGGAGGCAAGGGCAGCAGCAGGGCAGGTTGCAAGAGGCAGTGCGGTGTCCAGAGGTAGAGGCAGGGCCAGACCGAATAATCCACCAACTGTTTCCCAAAGCGCCCCCTCGCGCCATGCCACCCTGCAGAGGCCGAGGTGCTCAAAGGTCTGGCAGTTTTTCACTGAGAGTGCAGACGACCGACGAACAGTGGTGTGCAACCTTTGTCGCGCCAAGATCAGCCGGGGAGCCACCACCACCAGCCTCACCACCACCAGCATGCGCAGACATATGATGGCCAAGCACCCCACAAGGTGGGACGAAGGCCGTTCACCGCCTCCGGTTTGCACCGCTGCCTCTCCCCCTGTGCCCCAACCTGCCACTGAGATCCAACCCCGCTCTGAGGACACAGGCACTACCGTCTCCTGGCCTGCACCCACACCCTCACCTCCGTTGTCCTCGGCCCCATCCACCAATGTCTGTCAGCGCAGCGTCCAGCCGTCGCTAGCGCAAGTGTTTGAGCGCAAGCGCAAGTACGCCGCCACGCACCCGCACGCTCAAGCGTTAAACGTGCACGTAGCCAAATTTATCAGCCTGGAGATGCTGCCGTATAGGGTTGTGGAAACGGAGTCCTTCAAAAGTATGATGGCGGCGGCGGCCCCGCGCTACTCAGTTCCCAGTCGCCACTATTTTTCCCGATGTGCAGTCTCAGCCCTGCACGACCACGTCTCCCGCAACATTGTACGCGCCCTCACCAACGCGGTTACTGCCAAGGTCCACTTAACAACGGACAAGTGGACAAGCACAGGCGGGCAGGGCCACTATATCTCCCTGACGGCACATTGGGTGAATTTAGTGGAGGCTGGGACAGAGTCAGAGCCTGGGACCGCTCACGTCCTACCCACCCCCAGAATTGCGGGCCACAGCTCAGTGGTGGTATCTGCGGCGGTGTATGCTTCCTCCACTAAAGCACCCTCCTCCTCCTCCTCCTACTCCTCCAACGCAACCTCTGTCTCGCAATCAAGATGTGTCCGCAGCAGCAGCACGTCGCCAGCAGTCAGTGTCGCGCGGCGTGGCAGCACAGCGGTGGGCAAGCGTCAGCAGGCCGTGCTGAAACTACTCAGCTTAGGAGATAAGAGGCAAACGGCCCACGAACTGCTGCAGGGTCTCACTGAGCCTCCAACCGGGCATGGTCGTGTGTGACAACGGCCGTAACCTGGTGGCGGCTCTGCAGCTCGGCAGCCTCACGCACGTGCCATGCCTGGCCCACGTCTTTAATTTGGTGGTTCAGCGCTTTCTGAAAAGCTACCCACGCTTGTCAGACCTGCTCGTAAAGGTGCGCCGGCTCTGCGCACATTTCCGCAAGTCCCACACGGACGCTGCCACCCTGCGCACCCTGCAACATCGGTTTAATCTGCCAGTGCACCGACTGCTGTGCGACGTGCCCACACGGTGGAACTCTACGCTCCACATGTTGGCCAGGCTCTATGAGCAGCGTAGAGCTATAGTGGAATACCAACTCCAACATGGGCGGCGCAGTGGGAGTCAGCCTCCTCAATTCTTTTCAGAAGAGTGGGCCTGGTTGGCAGACATCTGCCAGGTCCTTGGAAAGTTTGAGGAGTCTACCCAGGTGGTGAGCGGCGATGCTGCAATCATTAGCGTCACCATTCCTCTGCTATGCCTCTTGAGACGTTCCCTGCAAAGCATAAAGGCAGACACTTTGCGCTCGGAAACAGAGCCGGGGGAAGACAGTATGTCGCTGGATAGTCAGAGCACCCTCCTGTCTATATCTCAGCGCGGTGAGGAGGAGGAAGATGAGGAGGAGGGGGAAGAGACAGCTTGGCCCACTGGTGAGGGTACACATGCTGCTGGCCTGTCATCCTTTCAGCGTGTATGGCCTGAGGAGGAGGAGGAGGAGGAGGATCCTGAAAGTGATCTTCCTAGTGAGGACAGCCATGTGTTGCGTACAGGTACCCTGGCACACATGGCTGACTTCATGTTAGGATGCCTTTCTCGTGACCCTCGCGTTACACGCATTCTGGCCACTACGGATTACTGGGTGTACACACTGCTTGACCCACGGTATAAGGAGAACCTTTCCACTCTCATACCCGAAGAGGAAAGGGGTTCGAGAGTGTTGCTATATCACAGGACCCTGGCGGACAAACTGATGGTAAAATTCCCATACGACAGCGCTAGTGGCCGAAGGCGCAGTTCCGAGGGCCAGGTAGCAGGGGAGGCGCGGAGATCAGGCAGCATGTACAGCACAGGCAGGGCAACACTCTTTAAGGCCCTTGACAGCTTTATGGCTCCCCAGCAAGACTGTGTCACCGCTCCCCAGTCACGGCTGAGTCGGCGGGAGCACTGTAAAAGGATGGTGAGGGAGTACGTAGCCGATCGCACGACCGTCCTCCGTGACGCCTCTGCCCCCTACAACTACTGGGTGTCGAAGCTGGACACGTGGCCTGAACTCGCGCTGTATGCCCTGGAGGTGCTTGCTTGTCCTGCGGCTAGCGTCTTGTCAGAGAGGGTGTTTAGTGCGGCTGGGGGAATCATCACAGATAAGCGTACCCGCCTGTCAACCGACAGTGCCGACAGGCTTACACTCATCAAGATGAACAAATCCTGGATTTCCCCAGACTTCTCTTCTCCACCAGCGGACAGCAGCGATACCTAAGCAATAAGTAGGCTGCACCCGCGGATGGAAGCATCGTTCTCTATCACCATCAAAAACGGGGACCTTTTTGCTTCATCAATCTGTGTATAATATTCCTCCTCCTCCTACTACTCCTCCTCCTTAAACCTCACATAATCACGCCGAACGGGCAATTTTTCTTAGGCCCACAAGGCTCAGTCATATAATTTTTCTAAACAATTTTTATACGTTTCAATGCTCATTAAAGCATTGAAACTTTCACCTGAACCAATTTTTATTTTAACTGGGCTGCCTCCAGGCCTGGTTACCAATTAAGCCACATTAACCAAAGCAATTAATGGATTACACCTGCCCTCTTGGTTGGGCATGGGCAATTTTTCTGAGGTACATTAGTACTGTTGGTACACCAATTTTTTGGGGCCCTCGCCTACAGTGTAATCCAATTAATTTTTTGCCCACCTGCATTAAAGCTGATGTTACATCAGCTGTGTTGGGCACTGCAATGGGATATATTTATGTACCGCCGGTGGGTTCCAGGGAGCCACCCATGCTGTGGGTCCACAGGGAGTTGTAACTGCATGTGTCTACTTCTAAAGAACCCCAGTCTGACTGGGACATGCAGTGTGGGCCGAAACCCACCTGCATTAAACATGAATTTATTACCTCAGCTGTGATGGGCAATGCAATGGGATATATTTATCTACCGCCGGTGGGTTCCAGGGAGCCACCCATGCTGTGGGTGCACACGGAATTCCCATTGCGGAGTTGTACCTGCCTGTGACTATTTATAAAAAACCGCGGTCTGACTGGGGCATGCAGACACCTTGACAGAATGAATAGTGTGTGGCACATAGGTTCCCCATTGCTATGCCCACGTGTGCAGCTCCAGATGGAGGTGGCACAGGATTGCATTTCTCATTGCTTCTGTACAGCATTGTGGACTATCGCCCCGCCCCTTTTAAAGAGGGTTGCTGCCTAGCCGTGCCAACCCTCTGCAGTGTGTGCCTGCTTTTCCTCTGGCAGACCCACTTATAAATAGACATGAGGGTGGCGTGGCATGAGGGCAGCTGAAGGCTGGGCAGGGACAGTTTGGTGTGCGCTGTGGACACTGGGTCGTGGGGGGGGGTTTGGTCAGCATGTAACCCAGGAGAAGTGGCAGCGGAGTGTCATGCAGGCAGTGATTGTGCTTTGTTGGAGGTAGTGTGGTGCTTAGCTAAGGTATGCATTGCTAATGAGGGCTTTTCAGAAGTAAAAGTTGTTGGGAGGGGGGGGGCCCACTCTTGCCGCTATTGTGGCTTAATAGTGGGACCTGGGAACTTGAGATGCAGCCCAACATGTAGCCCCTCGCCTGCCCTATCTGTTTCTGTGTCGTTCCCATCACTTTCTTGAATTGCCCAGATTTTCACAAACGAAAACCTTAGTGAGCATCGGCGATAAACAAAAATGCTCGGGTCGCCCATTGACTTCAATGGGGTTCGTTACTTGAAACGAACCCTCGAGCATCGCGAAAAGTTCGTCTCGAGTAACGAGCACCCGAGCATTTTGGTACTCACTCATCTCTAGTCACTATGTATTACGCAGTTTTTGCACGCATAATACACAATACCAATCTCCCATGAGAAATACACGCACCAATAAAATTGTGGCATGCACTATTTTGGTGCATATTACATGTTCATGCACGCCATGATAGTGTATGGGGATTGTTGGTACACAACAGGTACGCATGTCATTGTGTGAGAAGCCTTTCCTGAGCTGAACAATCATTGCCATAAGACCTTTCCAAACACCAGCAATGACTTCAAGCTTCAGTTTAGCAACCGTGACTGCATTTTATAAACAATTCTGCTTACCTCAGTCTAAAACAGACCATTAGAAAGCAGCAACCAACAACATCCAACCAAAGCGCAAACCCAAAGATGAAGAAATCTTGAAACAATTTTCTTAGGAATCACATAGCAAAACAGAAAAGAAAAGCATACAAAGAAATGTTAAAACACTTAAAAGCAGAAAATACATCTAGCCAACAGAATGTATATAAATAACTGTTGGTAACTCGCAGACAGTCCATGTGATAAAGCTTCGCGCTAAGCGGCGATATACGTGGGAATTCACATACTATGGCCTTTCTATTGCAATCCATTCCTGAACACCACATTCTTTAATTTGTCTGGGGGATCCTATTAACTGGGCCGAGACTTTATTTTAGGCTTTTGCTATTTTCACCTTGATCCGCATATATCCCTATGGGATTCTATGGAGTGACTTGCTTATTATCTCCATGCATTTCTTGCTTACTTTTGCGCATGCAATTTAGAACAATCCCAATGCCAGTTCACATTGTGCAATTCCATATTGGGTGAATTCAATATTTTTTTCCACAAACCTGTATGATATTAGTAGCACCTCTGGATTTGTGATTTCCCCATGAGTCACCAACTGTATTTATTCTGTTGGCTAGATTTATTTTCAGCTGCTAAGGCCAGCTTGATGTGGACATATTTGTGCACGCACAATGCGCAGTGATTAGAGTACATTGATTTCAATGGACTCATTCAATTGTGCATATTTTGCGTGCAAATTTCATCCATGTAAAAGAGATAGAACATACTCTGCTTTCCAGCGTATTTGTGCAACAAAGGTCCCCATAGAAGGCAATAGTTAATGCAAAAAGGCGCATCCAATATGCAAGGAGATGCGTGAAACACTGCGTAATTGCACTGAAAAAAGAACACATCTGTAAGTAACTAGCCATTTCAATCGGTGCGTTAGTTTACAACACGTCAATGAATATGCCCTATGGGCAGAAAAACTGCTGTAAGATACACCAATATGCACACAAAATATCTTCGTTCATAGTGCAAAAATGTTGCACTGAAGCGCACACAATTGCACTTACATCCGTGTAAAGCCAGCCTAAGTGTTTTTCACATTTCTTTGTATGGTATTTTTTTCTATTTGGCTATGTGATTCCTAATAAAAATTATTCACATTTTTCTTCGTCTTGTGGTCTGCGCTTTTATTGAATGCTGTTGATTACTTTTTGATTCTCTGTTTTAGGGATGCTGCACCCCTCCTATCATTTTGGTAAGTGATGCCCATTGTTTCTATCATAGAGTCCAAAAACCTCAATGTTTCTATATATAGCACCACTTCTTTCAGAGGTACTTATGTTTTTTCTTTAGATGCCCTTTATTTTGACTTTATTCAATATGCTAAACTTTGTATCTGAAGAAATTGTTTAAGGAAAAGGAAATGAGATCTAAATTAGTTTTACTGCAGCTCTTGCTGGTCTAATAAACCACTAATCCTGTTAAAGAAGGCCACTGTCTTCAATAGTTACATATTGAGCTCCACTCAAAGTGTTTCCCCATCAAGACTTCTTGTCAGTGTATAAGTTTTTTTAGATGGAATGATAATCATCATTACAATTGTTTACCAAATTGTTCAAACGCAGCCCACGACTGAACGATGAACCAAAATCGGTGGCTTTTGTTCAGTCCTTCACATTCGCTTTTTCCGCAAACGATACTGAACGATTCTCGTTTAAACAAGGCAATGATGTGTCTGCCTGTCTAAACAGGCTGCACGAGAGCAAACAAGCTGTGGTGACATCACTCACTCGGTTAACCAAGTATTGGCAAATCTTAGGGTTTTTTCACATGAGAGTTGCGTGTTTACACTCGGCAGATCGTGGCTATAAATCACATGAATGAAGAGCAGCTGCAATAAAGTGTGACGAATTGCCGGAAAAATGCTCTGCTGATCGGAATTCCTTTGGTCGACAGAAATCCTCGTAATGACTTCTAATGCCTAAATGGAGGCACCTGTAATTTTTTTCTCATTGTTGGACGCAGCAAAACTCCCTTTTCTTGCAGTTACCATAGGTTCCCTAAAGCTGCTATTTGCATTGAATAATCCAGTTGTGACATCTTTACTTTTGCTATTCAGGACCTAAATAATGCTCATTCCAAATTTCACATCTGTACGATACCGGGAAATTACATTACGTAGGGGTGCACTTACTTTTGCAATTAACATTGAATAATCGAGTTGTGACCCCTTTACTTTTCCTATATAGGACCTAAAGAATGCTCGTGCCAAATTTCACTCTTGTACGACACCAGGAAGTTACATTACATAGGGGTGTCAATACTATTGCACTTTACATTGTATAAAAAAGTAGAGACCTCTTTACTTTTCCTATTTAGGATCTAAAAAATGATCCTGCCAAATTTCATTTTGTACAACACCGGGAGGTTAGAGAATTATATTAGGTACATTACATAAGGGTGCTAATACTTTTTCACTTAGCACTCAATAATCAAGTTGTGATCCCTTTACTTTTCCTGTTTAGGACATAAAGAATGGTCGTGTCAAATTTCATGTTTGTACGACACCGGGAAGTTAGAGGATTAGATTAGGTACATTACATTGGGGTGCCAATACTTTTACACTTAGCATTGAATAATCAAATTGTGATCCCTTTAGTTTTCCTATATAGGACCCAAAGAAAGGTCGTGGCAAATTTCAGGTTTGTACGAATTAGATTAAGTACATTACATGGAGGTGCCAATACTTCTGCAATTAGCATTGAATAATCAAGTTGTAATATAGTATGAAAGGCTGAATGAAAACAATGTCCATCTAGTTCAGCCTGTTTTAACCCCGCACCCCCCTCCCCTTGTTGGTCCAGAGGAAAGCAAAAAAAATCAGCAAGCCAATTAGCTCCTATGGAGAAAAAAATTCCTTCCTAACTCCACAATGGCAGCCAGAGTAATTCCTGGATCAACATTTGAGATAAACATCCCAGCTGTTCACCTAATGTCTGTATTATCATAGCACTCTAGAGAGACATCTAGTCCCCTTTTAAACTCCTCTATGGATTCTGCCATCACCCTGTCCTCAGGCAGAGAGTTCCACAGTCTCACTGCTCTTACAATAAAGAACCCCCTTCTATGTTGATGAGGAAACCTGCTTTCTTCTAGACGTAGCGGATGCCCTCTTGTTACTGTTGCAGTCCTGGGTGTAAACAGATCATGGCAGAGATCCTTGTATCGTCCCCTCATGTATTTATACAGAGTTATTTGGTCACCCCTTAGCCGTCTTTTTTCCAGGGTGAATAATCCCAGTTTTGGTGCCTCTCTGTGTATTCCAGTCCTCCCATCCTGTTTATTCATTTAGTTGCCCTTCTTTGAACCCCCTCAAGCACTGCTACATCTTTCCTGAGCACCAGTGTCCAGAACTGTACACAGTATTCCATGTGAGGCCTAACAAGTGCCTCATATAGTGGGAGAATAATGTTCTCGTCCCTCGCCCCTATACCTCTTTTAATGCACCGCAAGACTTTATTTGCTTTTGCAGCAGCTGACTGGCATTGGTCACTCCAGTTAACTCTACAGTCCACTAGTACCCCCAGGTCTTTTTCCATATCACTTTTCCCTAGCAGTACCCCATTTAGTGTATATTGGTGATATCCGTTTCTTCTGCCTATGTGCATAACCTTACATTTATCAATATTGAACTTCATTTGCCATTTTTCTACCCAAGACCCCAATTAGGGGGTGTTCTGATAACTATGTATAATATAGCAGGGGTCAGTACAGAGATCTCTCCTATCATCTATTACACCCAGGGCTGTAACAAGGGGGTGCTCTACTAACTATGTATAATATATCGGGGGACAGTACAGAGATCTCTGCCATTATCTATATATATAAAGACGAAAGCCCTCACTGACTCACTCACTCATTCACTGACTGACTGACTGACTGACTGACTGACTCACTGACTGACTCGCCAAAAGTTCTCCAACTTCCCGATATCGTAGAAACATGAATTTTGGCACAAGCATAGATTATCTCCAAAATAGGAAAAGTAATTGGGTCCCAACTCGATTATTCAATTCTAGCGCAAAAGAATTAGTGTCGAAATTTTACGTACATAACCTAAATCTCTCACTTCCCAATGTCATAGAAACTTAAAATTTGGCACGGGCATTGAATATGTCATAAATAGGAAAAGCTAATAGGTCCCAACTCGATTATTCAATTCTATGTGCAAAAGAATTAGCGTCCAAATTTTACGTACGGAATCTAATTCTCTCACTTCCCGGTGTCATAGAAACTCGAAATTTGGCAAGAGCATTGATTATGTCATAAATAGGAAAAGCTAATGGGTCCCAACTCGATTATTCAATTCTATGCGCAAAAGAATTAGCGTCCAGATTTTGCGTACGAAATCTAATTTTCTCACATAGAAACTTAAAATTTGGCACGGGCATTGAATATGTCATAAATAGGAAAAGTTAATGGGTCCCAACTCGATTATTCCATTCTATGCACTATAGTTTGGCATCCAAATTTTACGTACGAAATCTAATTCTCTCACTTTCCGGTGTCATAGAAACTCGAAATTTGGCAGGAGCATTGATTATGTCATAAATAGGAAACGCTAATGGGTCCCAACTTGATTATTCAATTCTATGCGTAAAAGAATTAGCGTCCAAATTTTACATACGGAATGTAATTTTCTCACTTTCTGGTGTCATAGAAACATGAAATTTGCCATAAGCATTAAATATGTCATAAATAGGAAAAGTTAATGGGTCCCAACTCGATTATTCAATTCTAGCGCAAAAGAACTAGCGTCCAAACTTTATGTACGGAATCTAATTATCTCACTTCCCGATGTCATAGAAACTTGAAATTTGGCACGGGCATTGATTATGTCATAAATAGGAAAAGCTAATGGGTCCCAACTTGATTATTCAATTCTAAGTGCAAAAGAATTAGCGTCCAAATTTTACATATGGAATCTAAATCTCTCACTTCCTGATGTCCTTTCATATAAAGGAAACGTCGCATGGTTACCTGTGGTGTTTCCTGGGTAACGCAGAGAACTATGCAAAATGGTGAACATATGTTTTTTCCAGTATCTCTAAAGTAACCACGACTTCATAAGATTTTCCGTGTGAACACCAGATAAATACCAGTACCAAATTAACTCGGGCGAAGCCGGGTATATCAGCTAGTCTATTTATATCCAGGACTGTAACAAGGGGGCGCTCTAATAACTATCTATAGATATATCAGGGGTCAGTACAGAGATCTCTCCCATCATCTATTATACCCAGGACTGTGACGAGGAGGCGCTCTAATAACTATGTATAGATATATCAGTGGTCAGTACGGAGATCTCTCCCATCATCTATTATATCCAGGACTGTAACAAGAGAGCGCTCTAATAACTATGTATAGACATATCAGGGCTCAGTACAGAGATCTCTCCCATCATCTATTTATACCCAGGACTGTAACAAGAGTGCGCTCTAATAACTATGTATAGATATATCAGGGGTCAGTACAGAGATCTCTCCCATCATCTATTTATACCCAGGACTGTAACAAGAGTGCGCTCTAATAACTATGTATAATATATCAGGTATCAGTACAGAGATCTCTCCCATCATCTATTTATACCCAGGACTGTAACAAGAGTGCGCTCTAATAACTATGTATAATATATCAGGTATCAGTACAGAGATCTCTCCCATCATCTATTTATACCCAGGACTGTGACAGTAACAAGTGGGGCTCTCTACGTCTAGAGCAAGGAAGGTTTCTATAGCTATACAGAAAGGGGTTATTTACTGTAAGACCAGTGAGACTATAGAACTCTGTCCTGAGGATGTTTTGATGTAAAATTCGATAAAAGAGTTTGGCCTAGGTGCCTTTCTTAAGCATTATTTTTTATATGTTACTAGACTGACCCGATGTTCGCAACGCAACTTAAAATGTTTGGGGAAATGGTTGTAACTGTTTTAAGAACTGATTATTTTAATTTATGTGTGTTTATGTATGTTTGTGTACATATATGTATACTTATGTGTGTGTGCGTGTGTGTATGTCTGTGTGCATGCTTGTGTGGATGTGTGTCTGTTTGTATTTGTGCATGCATTCATGTGCATGTGTATGAGTGTGTGTGTGTATGTGTGTGTGTCTCTTTCTCTCATGTGTGTGTGCAAGTGCAGGTGTGTATGCATTTCCCTCTGTCTCTCCCCAACGTTTGAATCTCCCTATAGGCTCCTTTACACTGGCAAGGGCAATATTGCGCTGTGATTCACTGCCCAATATCGCCCTTGCCATTCATGAGAAACCCGTGGATGTCAGGCGTTTTCATGTGAAAACAGCCTTGCATAACTGCTGGGACACCATTCATCCCTGCCGTGGCTGTCACAGCCATGGCAGAGAATCGTGGAGTTCTTTCATTGCTTTCAATGGATGAAATCACTGAAGCACCACTGTACGTCGTGAGACTATGAGTGGCTTAGCAATGGTTTAATCTTCCTATCAGTCCTGCTAGTGACACGTCACTATACTAAAGCACTGAAACTTTGAGGTAGCATGACAGGTGGTGAGGTTCTGACAAATCGAATGACACCAAAATCATCCACCAAAGGGGGTCAAAGTGTAGTGCGAGATAAAAGCTGTTTTATCTTACTAGATTTACCCGATGTCGCTACGCAAACATAAAATGTTTCAGAAGTGGTTGTGAACTTCTAAATCTGCTTGGTTAGGGGATTATTTAGAGGGTTACTTTGTATTTGGAGCAGATGTCTAATATAAAAAAGCCTACAGGTCTCTCTCTCCATTGTCTGTCTTTATCTCTGTTTCTCTCTGTCTTTGCCTGTCTATCTTTCTTTCTCTGTCTGTCTCTTTCTCTCTTTTTCTCTGTCTGTTTGTCTCTCTATCTGTCTCTCTGTTTATGTTTGTCTATCTATCTCTCTGTCTCTCTTTCTGTCTGTCTGTCTCATTCTGCCTGTCTCTCACTCTCTCTTTCTCTCTATTGCTCTCTGTCTCTCTATCGCTTTCTCTGGGTCTCCCTATTGCTCTCTCTTTCTGTTGCTCTCTCTGTCTGTCTATTGCTCTCGTTCTGTCTGTCTATCACTCTCTGTCTGTTTCTCTGTCTCGCTATTGCTATCTCTCTCTGTCTGTCTATCACTCTGTCTCTCTGCGCTCTCTCTCTCTCTGTTTCTCTGTCTCTCTATCACTCTGTCTGTTTCCCTATTGCTCTTTTTGTCTCTCTATTGCTCTCTCTCTGTTTCTCTATCACTCTCCCTGCGTTTCTTTATTGCTGTCTTTTTATTGCTCTCTCTATTTCTATCACTTTCTATTGCTTTCTCTCTGTGTTTCTATCGCTCTTTTTCTCACTCTCTCTCTATCGCTCTCTCTCACTCTCTATTGCTCTCTCACTCGGCCACTCTATCGCTCTCTCACTCGGTCAATCTATTGCGCTCTCTCTGTGTCTGTCTTTCTATCGTTGTCTCTTTCTATCGTTGTCTTTCTATCGCTCTTTCTCTCACTGTCTCTTTCTATCGCTCTCTCTCACTGTCTATCGCTCTCTCACTCGGTCAATCTATTGCGCTCTCTCTGTGTCTGTCTTTCTATCGTTGTCTCTTTCTATCGCTCTTTCTCTCACTGTCTCTTTCTATCGCTCTCTCTCACTGTCTCTCTCTATCGCTCTTTCTCTCACTGTCTCTCTCACTCTGTCTCTCTCTCTATCATTGTCTCTCTCTTTATCGCTGTCTCTCTCTCTGTCTATTGCTCTTTCTCTCACTGTCTCTGTCTCTATTGCTCTATCACTTTGTCTCTCTATTAATCTCTCTGTCTCTCTGTTGCTGTCACTCTCTCTCTGTCTCTCTATCTCTCTTGGTTGGGCAGTGTATGGTGCAGCTTAGCAGTGTTTGCTGTGTTGCTTAGCAAGGCTTCACTCATTCCAGCGCATGCCTGAAGCACAGCAGCACCACCCATAGACTTAACATTGTAACTTTTACCCCGCCTGACAGTTCCTGAATGTATTGACCCCTTGAGTGGCACGCCCGGAAAATTTCCGGGGACGAGCTCCACTGCTCATAGCAACATAGCCCGAAGATTTCCGGCCTATGTATCACTATGGGAGCTGCAGAGCACAATGCCACAAGCTGTGGCAGTGTGCTCTGCCTGCACTGTCCCACAGAGAACAAAGCAAGGGCTTTGAAAAACCAGCAGAAGATATTGCCGACATGTCGGCAACCTCCTGCTTTGTTTACAAGTTGCCATAGAGACCATCGGCTTGTCAGAAGCAAGCCGATGGTCTCTGTGGCAGGGAGAGCTGGTTGTTAGCTGTCAGAGGACAGCTAGGTACTAGCTCTTACAGCAGAGATCAGAGAAAACCTCCGATCTCTGCTGTGTTAACCCTTTACATGCTGCAGTCTATGTGACTGCAGCATGTAAAGGGTTGTCACTGAAGCATATAAAGGGCTGTCACCATCGGACCCGGAATGTGATCAGGGGGTCCTGATGGGTCCCTGTGGAAGTCCCCTAAAGGGACAAAAAAAAATTTAAAAAAAATTAAAAAAAAAAAAAGTAAAAAAATTATTAAAAAAATAAAAAAAACACTTGTCTCCCTTTACTTTGTAAAAAATCAAAAATACAATCACACATGTGGTATCCGTGTGCGTCGTAATGACCCAGAGAAGGAAGTTAATGCATTATTTAACCCCTTAATGACATGGCCCCTTTTTTTCTTTTTTCCCCATTTCTTTTTTTCCTCCCCCCTGTTTAAAAAATCACAACTTGTCCCGCAAAAAACAAGCCCTTATATGGCCATGTCAATGGAAAAATGAAAAAGTTATGGCTCTTGAAACGCAACTGCAAAACTAGTTGAAATTCAATGATTAGACCATTTTAAAAAACCTGCCCTGGTGGGCACGACAGGGTGGTAGGAAACCTGCCACTCAAGGGGTTAAACTCACATGTGATGATTTTCCGTGAGCGTGTGTCATCTAATGACACCAACATCATCCACCAAAGTTACAGAAAGGGGGCAAAGTGTGGGGCAAGAAGAAGCATGGAGGCGCATTTATATCAGATTAGAATGGTCTGTGATCCAGGGATTATTCTGATTGCATGATTAGAGTCAGGAAGGAAGTTTTTTCCTAAAATGAGACAAATCATCTTCTACTACATTCGGGATCTACCCTTCCTCTGGATCAACATTGCAGGATAACAGGCTGAACTGGATAAACATGGGTCTATTGTCAGCCTTAAAAAATACAGATGTAGCAACATTTAAATTGGTAATGTGTTAAATCAACTAGCACAGCACTTCTTGCCTTTTCAAAACTTGCTCAGAAAATGATCAGTTTTAGGTACAATTCTGCTACATCTGTAGGTTACTATGTAAATACTATAGATCATAATGCTATAGCTAAAAGGTCAGTGCACCCATTGAAATGAAAAGATTTCATGAGCCGCTTCCTGGGTATATCCAAAACTGCAGAGGCACATGCAAATGTCAATAGGCAGTTTATAGTTTAGAATACTCTTTTAATTCAAAGTTGCCTCAAAACAGATTTCATACTCAATATTTGCAACAATATTTTAGAATAGAAATTGAAAAAAATCGGTTTAGTTTTTACATTACTGTCCATACAGTACAATTATCAAACTGATTCACTTTCTTTCTGCAATGTGCAAAAAAAACCCTCAAATATGTGAAATGGATGTGTCCAAGGACAGCGGACTTGTGAAACTGGCAATGTACTTACCTGTATCAAGTTGTGTTACTAGTAGCTCTGTGCTATTCATTCCACTGTTGTCATTTGCCTTCCTCTGCACTCTTGTCTGCTATTGCCACAAACCCCTCCATTTTTTTGACGTCTTGTTTTTGTACAGCTAGTTTCGATGCATCTGAGACAACCGTGTTTTTTAAGTATGATTTCAGTATTGTTTTAGAGGAAAATAAAACTTGAAACTTCTGGGAAAGCTGACTCTGAAAGATGAGATATTTGTGAATTCTAACATTGATCAATAAAGCTGTAAACATATCTTCTCCTCTTTTCACAGTTTCTTTTGGTGAATATGAATTAGTCCACATGGATTCAGCTTTACTTCGGGCCTTCATCTCCTTGAAAGCGTCAGGAACTTTTGTGTCCATCGAGGTTTACTGCTTGACTAAGGAGTTGGATGGAGCCACCATACTCTGCTATGTGCTTTTTTCATTGGAAGTAATTATTAAATCGGCAATAGTTTGTAGAATGTTAATGTGTGGGTGGATGATCATTCCTATCAGAATGAATATAAACTTGCTTAGAAAAAGATGATGATTGATACAAAAAAAAAACTTGTACACTTGCGAAAAGCAGTAAATTTGTATTTGCACTCTCCTTAAAATGCATTTGTTCTAGCTCAGGTGGCTGGTGTGACTAAATATTTTGGACAATTTTTTAATTATTCTTTATTTTAGCCAAGACAGTAAACAGAATCTGCACCATGTACATTATCTGTGTAAAATGTTTGCGTCATTCAATCCATTTTGAAATGTTCAGCAATTTATAATGACATTTTCTATATTATTTTCTCTTGGTGTCATATATGTGATCAAAATCCAGTAGCTCAATGTAGAATATGCTACAAAGTAATCTATGTAAAACCTTAGTGAACAATGCTATAGCAATGATAATACTCTTGCAGGGGCAACTTTTGGGTAAAGCCATTAGTTACTTATGACAACTCATACACTCACATCAATATACATCAATCAGGGCAGAATGTGCTGTTTTAAGCACACATTTTATCTGTGACTATCTAGTAAAGAGGATTCGGCCATTTTCTGTACTCTGTCTCCTCCAGGAATTCTGACCACTGCACTGAAATCCTGAAAGCCACTATCCCCAGATAGATCACCAACTATTAGAAGGCATCTGTAAGTTGACATGTTTGCATCACAAACTCAGGAGCCTGTACTGAATGAAGAATAATCTAGGCGTTGTCTGCTGTAATATATTTATAGCCACGGCTGTTAACATGTTAATGTTCCGCAGTGACATTTATGTGGCCGCAATGCATTATATTGTTATTTCAGTAAGTGATAACCACACTGTGCACCTATAGATCCAGGCTTTCTAATGCTTCCTGCCCACAGAAATAGCCATTCTCTGCAAATAAATGTCTTAAGAACTGTAAAAACAGTGACAAATCAGACAAATCAATACTAGTAGCGACTTAGTCTGTTCAGTTTGGAATTGGTGTACACTAGATTTCTCAAATGCAAACTGTATATATTACCGCTCATTAATTTCCACAAACCACCCAAATTGTCGATTTTTCAGAAATTAAGATAAGCTATTATAATTTGTGATGGATATGGATTTATTTAGGCAAATAAACATGCTTTGTACTCACACACATTGTTTACAAATAAATTGAGTCTTGATTTCCTTAAATTTTTTTTTTCTGTTTCAAGTATTTAGCCTTAACATTGCAAATACGAGGCCTTCTCTTGGTCAACTTGTCATACGTTTCAGCTCCAATTGCAGCGCACTTCTCTTTTTAAAAAATAATTATTTCTTTATTGAACATTTTGCAAAAAAAATAAACATACTAGAACAAACTTAGGGCTAATGCCCACGGACGGACTATCGCTGCGAAATTCACAGCCAGATGCCCGCCGCGAATTCCGCAGCAATGTCCGTTCATAGACCTGCTGTGTTAAAAGATTCTCCCCTGCCCATGAGTGGAAATCGACTGCAACTTTCTGCTGGCAGGGGAAAATCACAGCCTGTTCTATTTTCTGTTGAAAATCGCACGGACGGCTTCCATTGCAGTCAATGAAAGCCATCCCATGATATTCCGCGCAGTGGGCACAGCAGAAGTATCACGGGAATCCGTGTCCCAGCCCAGCGCATGCGCACCTGCTTGCCGGGCGAGACACTCGGCATGGATATGGACAGCTGAGTATGGGGTCTCTGAGGGTCGCCGGGTCTGATTTCGCTGCTATATTTCGCAGTCAGAATCCGACCCGGCCATGGGCATGAGGTCTTAAGAGGTATCAGTCCAGGTCTAAAACAAAAACACAGTAAACATATCGCAATATGTAAACAACAAATGTTATAGATGAAAAAATGATAGCAATAAGAGTAAGAATAAGAATCAAGTGTCCACCATCACTAGTACCATAAAAGAAAAAGAAACAGGTAGAAGTATGGGTTGGACAGATCGAAACAAAACAAAAGCTGCATATTGTCTCCCATGGCATACGGGATGGTACAGGCAACACCCTCCTAATAATAAAACTGTATAAGCAGCACATATGGGAGGGGGGGGTCTTGATCAAGTATTCTGTCCAAAGTGCCCTGAAATGGATTCAGGCTAAAACATCTTGTGGAGAATCCTCTGTTACAGAGCAAGCTTTGGGAATTCTGTGTAGTCTGTTGATGATGTATTCCAGTGGAGAGAGACATTGGAGTAACATTTTAAGTTTTCTAGGACCTGTTGATTTTGCCCATTTTGGCTTGGAATAACAAAATGTTTGTAGATTGGTGATATTCCCTTTCATGATTGAAGCATATTTATCTGCAGCAAGTTACTTTCGTGATCTATAGAAAAAGATGGTCGAGAATGTCTACTATACATATTACAAAAAAATCTGCTTTGAATGCTCAGCTTGGGAGCTAGTTTGGAGCCATGATTGATCAAGAGAGCAAATTTCAGTTGACCATGGCTTTATGTGGTGTTGTAGTACATGTATAGTGGTTGCAGCATGCCCAGGACCAGATTAATTCAGGTGTCTTATCTTCAACCCTCCCTTATTCCATGTAGGGACTCAGGGAGGATCCCGTAGTTTATTCTGCCTAGGTCTCCTAAAAATATAGAATCTTAGAATGGAACATTTGGAAGGTACCTTTAGCTTCATCGTGTCCAACCCCCTGCTCAATACTGAATTCACTAAATAACCCCAGACAAATGTCTGTCCAGCCTCTGTTTGAAGTTTTTGTTTTTTGAAGAACTCCCTACCTCCTCTGGCAACCTGTTCCACTCATTGATCACCCTGACTGTCAAAAAGTTTTTTTCCAATATTTAATCTGTGTCTTCTCTATTTCAGTTTCATCCCATTGCTTTTAGTCTTTCTCTCTGCAAATTAGAATAGGGCTGATCCCTCTGCACTGTGACAGCCCTTCAGATATTTGTAGACAGCTATTAAGTCTCCTCTCGGCCTTCTTTCTTGCAAGCTAAACATTCCTAGATCCTTTAACCGTTCCTCATAGGACAAATATTTTGCAGACCGCTCACCATCCTGGTAGCTCTTTTCTGAACTCTCTCCAGTTTGTCTATATTTTTTAAAATTAGGGTGCCCAGAACACAGTATTCTAGATGGGGTCTGAAGAGTAGAGGAGGATAATTACCTCACCTGATCTAGACTCTATGCCTCTCTTAATACATCCTAAAATTGTGTTTACATTTTTTTGCTACTGCATCACACTATTGACTCATGTTCAGTCTGTGATCTATTAGTATACCCAAGTTTTTCTCACGTGTGCTGCTGCATAACTCAATTCCTACCAATCTGTATGTTTTTTTGTTGTTGTTTTTTCTTGCCCAGATGTAGGACTTTGCATTTCTCCTTGTTAAATACCATTTTGTTAGTCGTCACCCACTGTTCAAGCTTCTCTAGATCTTTTTGAATGCTTTTTCTCTTCCCTAGTGTTAGCTATCCCTTCTAGCTTTGTCATCAGCAAATTGGATCAGTTTCCTCTCAGTTCCCATCTCCAGATTATTTATTATAATGTGGAACAACATTGGGCCCAGGACAGAACCTTGTGGTACCGAACTTGACACCTTCTTCTTTTTATGACCATTTATGGCATTTATGACCACAATCACTCAAACAGTTGTGAATCCACCTAACAGTTGCCTTGTTAATCCCATATTTGGTCATTTTTTCAATAAGTATGGTATGAGATACTTTGTTAAATGCTATACTAAAGTCAAGATATATTAGATCTAGTGCTTTTTCCTGATCAACACAGTCTCATTGAAAGAAATTTGTTTAGCCTGGCAGGACTTGTTTGTTACAAACCCATGCTGGCTCTAGTTAATTACTCCATTTTCATCCAAGTACTTGCATATATACTATTTAATAATTTGTTCAAAGATCTTTCTTGGTATAGAAGTCAGGCTCACAGGCCTGTAGTTTCCTGGATCCACCTTCTTCCCTTTTTTGAAGATAGGGACATTTGCCCTTTTTCAATCTTCCGAGACTTTTCCTGTTCTCCATGAATTTTCAAAGATTACAACAAGTTGTTCAACTCTGCTGCCTCCTTTAGTATCCTAGGATGTAATTCATCTGTACCTGGAAACTTAAATTAATTTAAATTAGTCAAGTGTTCCCTCGCCATATCTCTGCTTGTATTCTTTTATTCCTTCAACAGAACAGGAAAGATCAGTTGATGTTGCATTTACTTTCTGAGAAAAAACAGATACAACATAGGTTCAGGTAGCCAACTCAAGGTTGACTCAGCCTTCCATCCTTCTGAGATCAGTACAATGAGTACCCAACTTGATGGGGTGGCAATAAATAAAATTATTTGAAAGCGCTGCAGAATAAGTTGGCGCTGTACAAATAACAAGATTTACTTTTTATTGCTTGTTCTATGTTGCCTATTAATCTAGTCCCTGCCTCCTGGTCCTGGCCCTGCCTCAGTTTCCTGATTACGCTCATTATAAAAGCCTGACCCTGCCACTGCACCAGCACATGATTATTGACATAACACAAGAATATAAAGGATCCAATTCCACCACAGACTACAAACCTATTTTACTTTCACTAGATGCTGAAAAGGCTTTTGACAATGTCAGGTGATATTGGTTGAAGATGATGCTAGATAAAATGGGATTTGAAGGCCCCTGCAGGCATTTTTTGGATGGTCTTTGTAGGAATCTCATGGCGAGAATTCACACACCAGGCTTTTTATCTAAGCCATTCACACCCCACAAAGGCACAAGACAAGGATGTTTCCTCTCCCCCCATATGTTTAATTTAGCCCTGGAACCTCTGGCTGAATAACTTAAAAACTCGAATCTGTATCAGATGATACATACAGGCTCCCATGAACTGAAGATGACCCTGTTTGCAGGTGATGTCCTGATATTTATGTCCAAACCTGAGAGACACCCAAGACCCCTCCTTAAGGAAATGACATGCTTTGGTTCCTTCTCATGATATAATATTAATCCAGTAAAAAGTGAAGCAATTGAGCTAGGCAGGCCCTGCACACAGCAATTTTGGACATCATTGGGAAGAGGGAAACCAGTGGTCAAATCATTTATCACATACTTTGGTGTGAAAATTGGCAGAACATAGCTCAATGTATACCTTAAACTTTCCTCCACTCTTTGAAAAAATGATATCAGAACTAAAACAAAGGGTTCATCTGCCATTGTCCCTGATGGGCCACTGCTACTTAATCAAGATGATGAGCTTCTCTAAATTGTTATATCCCATGCAAACTATTCCATTGTTACTCAAAAACAGTGATATAACCCAATTGAACCCAGACTTCACAAACTTCATGTGGGCAAACAAAAGGCCACAAATCTTGCTACAAAAGTTGATGCGGAGTAGAATGGAAGGTGGTATAAATTACCCTAATATCAAGAGCTACAATGTAGCCTGATTAATGCATCATGTTGCTGATTAGTGGAAGGGTACAGAGCATTTTACTTGCCGTACAGTTGAATCTAGCCTTGCTCACCCATGGCGACTAACACTATTGTACATACATGCTTCTCTTGTCTTCTGCCACAGATAAACAGCTTGATTTACTGCAGAACACAATAATGGCTTGGAAGGAGATACTTAGAATCTAAGGCTTTCCCCATTTCATATCAAAATATATGCCGATGACAAACCACCTGGAATTCCCTAGGGGGATCGATGACTGGATTTTTCTGAATTGCAAGGAAAGGGGCCTAAGTACTCCAGATGAATATCCAGACTTTGATATTCCATTATACAGAGATTCTTCGGTTCCCCAAAATACAAACAACATATCACCATTTATACACATTGTTCTATATATAGCAAAAAGGCACTTTTAGCACACTGGCTAATAGATACAGTCCTGGTAATGGAGGAAATTATTACACAACTCAAAGGTTTGATGGGATTTGATCGCATAGAGGCTGAAAGACACAAAGAAAAAGGAGCAAAAAAATTATTCGGGAAATGGAAACCTTTCTTGATCTCCCACTTTACGGATATGGAAATAGTAAACATTGTGACACCTTTTCAATATACAGCATGGTACCTCAGGCAAGACTTGAAGGGGTCTCTGGGCAGGTTAAGACTCCCTACAATGGGCGATGGACAAAGTAGAGACACTGAGTATTGAGACAGGATCTTTGGAACTGATATTTCCTCTCCCCCTTACCTTTTTTTTCATTCTAAGATTACCATATGAATATTGGTCCTGTGAGAGTGAACTCATATATGTAAACTAAATATTTGCCCTGTGTGGCTTTCACCAATCTTGTAGTATTTCATTTAAAGTTTTGTAGGTTGACAAAATATTTTGAAGAAAAATTTAAAAAAAAAGATATTTGAAAAAAGAACAACTTTGGCCTCTTGGACCCAAACAACTCAGACTTTAATTAGTGGTCCAGCTGCTATGTTTTTTAAGCCACAATAGTAATGTTTTGTGGTTGCGACACATCCCTTCAAACCACCAGCTACAAGGTGCTGTTTAATGATCACACTATTGAAATGCTTTTCCATCAGAGCACTACAAATCTGATGAGAAGTTTTGAATATTTCCCCATTTGAAACACACTCCGATACATTTGTCCTTCTGTTTTGCAGTCACTTTAAGTTGTCCCGGTTGTGTTCAATCATGTACACCGGTATTTTTGAAATATCTCTAGAGGGTATACTGCACACCACCAAGTGAAACCTCCTCCAGGAGAGCAGTGTCACACAATCTGCACTTTGCATTTCTCCATGTAACTATGACAGATCGCTTTTTGACTGATAACTTCTTCCTCGGAGCCAGTTATGAGATCATTTTACATGTTCTCACAAGTTGATACAGTATAATACAAGCTTAAACCTGGAGTTCCCTCACTGTGGACAGTGGTGATTTAGAAACCTATGTAAGAGAATATTCCAATGTTATCCATAGCAACCAATCCCTGTGCAGCTTCCATTTCATATTCTGCTTTTGAAAAATGAAAGCTGTGCTGTGATTGGTTGCTATACATTTTTCTTTTAGAGGGTTACTAGTTTTCAAGGACATTTATATAAATAACTAGCTTACCGGTCGCGCGTTGCTGCGAAGACAGACAGACATACATTAATTTGTTTTTATATATCTAGATAACAACCAATCACAGCGCAGCTTTCATGTTACCTCAGTGGTATAAAATATAACAACCAATCGCAGCGCAGCTTTCATGTTACCTCAGCTTTATAATATATAACACCCAATCACAACACAGCTTTTATGTTACCTTAGCAGTATAAAATATAACAACCAATCACAGCGCAGCATTCATTTTACCTCTGCGGTATTATATATAGCAACCAATCACAGCGCAGCTTTCATGTTACCTCAGTGGTATAATATATAACAACGAATCGCAGCGCAGCTTTCATGCAACCTCAGTAGTATAAGAAGAAGCCACAAATCACAGCACAGCTTTCATGTTACCTCAGCAGTATAAGAAATAGCAACCAATCACAGCACAGCTTTCATTTTACCTCAGCATTCTCAATATCCAGCAATTGTCTTGCGAAACGTTCGGCGGATGCATCATTTTCTGGTTGAACACGCATCCCGTTGCTCGTAATGCCTTTTGCTTTCGTGCTTGAGATGGAAATCAAACTATCTTTGTCTGGGGGGCATAACTGTCGACGATGCTCGTACGCGCGGCACCTATCGTAGGACAGTTGTACTATGCCAGTAACCTTCCCAGGAGTGTACTCAGCAACTTCCCAAAGTCTCATGGCAATTGGATGAATGGTGTAGTAATGCATAAAGGACAGACAGACAGACATTCATTTATATATATCAGGAAGTGAGAGAATTAGATTCCGTACGTAAAATTTGGACGCTAATTCTTTGGCGCTTAGAATTGAATAATCGAGTTGGGACTAGAGATGAGCGAGCACCAAAATGCTCGGGTGCTCGTTACTCGGGACGAAATTATCGCGATGCTCGGGGGTTCGTTTCGAATAACGAACCCTATTGAAGTCAATGGGCGACCCGAGCATTTTTGTATTTCGCCGATGCTCGCTAAGGTTTTCATGTGTGAAAATCTGGGCAATTCAAGAAAGTGATGGGAACGACACAGCAACGGATAGGGCAGGCAAGGGGCTACATGTTGGGCTGCATCTCAAGTTCACAGGTCCCACTATTAAGCCACAATAGCGGCAAGAGTGCCCCCCTCCCTCCCAACAATTTTTACTTCTGAAAAGCCCTCATTAGCAATGCATACCTTAGCTAAGCACCACACTACCTCCAACAATGCACAATCACTGCCTGCATGACACTCCGCTGCCACTTCTCCTGGGTTACATGCTGCCCAAATGCATGTAAGTGCGTCTGCCACAGGAAAAGCAGGCACACACTGCAGAGGGTTGGCACGGCTAGGCAGCAACCCTCTTTAAAAGGGGCGGGGCGATAGCCCACAATGCTGTACAGAAGCAATGAGAAATATAATCCTGTGCCACCGCCATCTGGAGCTGCACACGTGGGCATAGCAATGGGGAACTTATGTGCCACACACTATTCATTCTGTCAAGGTGTCTGCATGCCCCAGTCAGACCGGGCTTTTTAATTCATAGACACAGGCAGGTACAACTCCCTATTGTGAAGTCCCTGTGGACCGACAGCATGGGTGGCTCCCTGGAACCCACCGGCGGTACATAAAAATATCCCATTGCATTGCCCCACACAGCTGAGGTAGTAATGTCGTGCTTAATGCAGGTGGGCTTCGGCCCACACTGCATGCCCCAGTCAGACTGGGGTTCTTTAGAAGTGGAAACAGATGCATTTATAATTCTCTGTGGACCCACAGCATGGGTGGGTGCCAGGAAGCCACCGGCGGTACATAAAAATATCCCATTGCATTGCCCAACACAGCTGAGGTAGTAATGTTGTGCTTAATGCAGGTGGGCTTCGGCCCACACTGCATGCCCCAGTCTGACTGGGGTTCTTTAGAAGTGGAAACAGATGCATTTATAATTCCCTGTGGACCTACAGCATGGGTGGCTCCCTGGAACCCACTGGCAGTACATAAAAATATCCCATTGCATGGCCCAACACAGATGAGGTAGTAATGTCGTGCTTAATGCAGGTGGGCTTCGGCCCACACTGCATGCCCCAGTCAGACTGGTAATATGTACCTTAACAGTAACCTCGTTGGTGGTAATGTGGTGGTGACTGCGGACCTGGTAGCGCGGTTTAATGTAGTTGGTTTTCGGAATGTGGCCAGGATTAAGTGGGCCGTGGCGGGGGGATGGTGATGGTGCTCTCTTGTTGTGTCGTTAAAGGTGAAATTCTTGGACTGCCACCAGACGGACCAATGCAAATGTATTTGCCAAGAATGTTTTCATTGTTGGAGGAGGAGGGGGATGTGTCCTCTACACGTGTCCGTTGTTATATGCACCTTAACAGTAACAGCGTTGGTGGGAAATGGCCTCGCCGCCATCATGTCTTTGTGAAGCCTCTGTTTCCACACCCCAGTGACATACCATTAGCAGCGGTATAGGCAGAGCCCAGAATTATTAACATTTTAGCGGTAGCATTAGGGACAGGCCCCACTAACATATCACTAGCAGCAGTATAGGGGGAGCGCAGTCTTAGTTCCATTTCAGTAATAGTAGCACTCAAGAAAGGCCCCAGTAACATTCCCATTGCAGCAGTTTAGGGAGATAACAGTCTCTTTCACATTTCAGTAGCTGCAGTATAGACAAGGCCCCAGTTACATTTATGTAGCTAAAGTGTAGGCCAACCACACACACCTTTCTGTACCATGAGTGCAGGCGAAGAACATAGAAATTACTATGATTACACTGTAGGTGAGGGCCCAAAAAAATTGGTGTACCAACAGTACTAATGTATCTCGGAAAAAATTGGCCATGCCCAACCAAGATGGCAGGTGAAACCCATTAATCGCTTTGGTTAATGTGGCTTAAGTGGTAACTAGGCCTGGAGGCAGCCCAGTTTAACGAAAAATTGGTTCAAGTTAAAGTTTCAACGCTTTTAAGAGCATTGAAACGTATAAAAAATTTTAAGAAAAATTATATGAGTGAGCCTTGTGGCCCTAAGAAAAATTGCCCGTTCGGCGTGATTACGTGAGGTTTCAGGAGGAGGAGCAGGAGGAGGAGGAGGAGGAATATTATACACAGATTGATGAAGCAGAAATGTCCCCGTTTTGGATGATGAGAGAGAACGATGCTTCCATCCGCGGGTGCAGCCTACGTATTGCTTAGGTATCGCTGCTGTCCGCTGGTGGAGAAGAGAAGTCTGGGGAAATCCAGGCTTTGTTCATCTTGATGAGTGTAAGCCTGTCGGCACTGTCGGTTGACAGGCGGGTACGCTTATCTGTGATGATTCCCCCAGCCGCACTAAACACCCTCTCTGACAGGACGCTAGCCGCAGGACAAGCAAACACCTCCAGGGCATACAGCGCGAGTTCAGGCCACGTGTCCAGCTTCGACACCCAGTAGTTGTAGGTGGCAGAGGCGTCAGGGAGGACGGTCGTGCGATCGGCTACGTACTCCCTCACCATCCTTTTACAGTGCTCCCGCCGACTCAGCCTTGACTGGGGAGCGGTGACACAGTCTTGCTGGGGAGCCATAAAGCTGTCCAGGGCCTTAAAGACTGTTGTACTGTCTGTGCTGTACATGCTGCTCGATCTCCGCACCTCCCCTGCAACCTGACCCTCGGAACTGCGCCTTCTGCCACTAGCGCTGTCGGATGGGAATTTTACCATCAGCTTGTCCGCCAGGGTCCTGTGGTATAGCAACACTCTCGAACCCCTTTCCTCTTCGGGAATGAGAGTGGAAACGTTCTCCTTATACCGTGGGTCGAGCAGTGTGTACACCCAGTAATCCGTAGTGGCCTGAATGCGTGCAACGCGAGGGTCACGAGAAAGGCATCCTAACATGAAGTCAGCCATGTGTGCCAGGGTACCTGTACGCAACACATGGCAGTCTTCACTAGGAAGATCACTTTCAGGATCCTCCTCCTCCTCCTCCTCCTCCTCAGGCCATACACGCTGAAAGGATGACAGGCAAGCAGCATGGGTACCGTCAGCAGTGGGCCAAGCTGTCTCTTCCCCCTCCTCCTCATCCTCCTCATGCTCCTCCTCCTCCTGAACACGCTGAGATATAGACAGGAGGGTGCTCTGACTATCCAGCGACATACTGTCTTCCCCCGGCTCTGTTTCCGAGCGCAAAGCGTCTGCCTTTATGCTTTGCAGGGAACTTCTCAAGATGCATAGCAGAGGAATGGTGACGCTAATGATTGCAGCATCGCCGCTCACCACCTGGGTAGACTGCTCAAAGTTTCGAAGGACCTGGCAGATGTCTGCCAACCAGGCCCACTCTTCTGAAAATAATTGAGGAGGCTGACTCCCACTGTGCCGCCCATGTTGGAGTTGGTATTCCACTATAGCTCTACGCTGCTCATAGAGCCTGGCCAACATGTGGAGCGTAGAGTTCCACCGTGTGGGCACGTCGCACAGCAGTCGGTGCACTGGCAGAGTAAACCGATGTTGCAGGGTGCGCAGGGTGGCAGCGTCCATGTGGGACTTGCGGAAATGTGCGCAGAGCCGGCGCACCTTTACGAGCAGGTCTGACAAGCGTGGGTAGCTTTTCAGAAAGCGCTGAACCACCAAATTAAAGACGTGGGCCAGGCATGGCACGTGCGTGAGGCTGCCGAGCTGCAGAGCCGCCACCAGGTTACGGCCGTTGTCACACACGACCATGCCCGGTTGGAGGCTCAGCGGCGCAAGCCAGTGGTCGGTCTGCTCTGTCAGACCCTGCAGCAGTTCGTGGGCCGTGTGCCTCTTATCTCCTAAGCTGAGTAGTTTCAGCACGGCCTGCTGACGCTTGCCCACCGCTGTGCTGCCACGCCGCGCGACACCGACTGCTGGCGACGCGCTGCTGCTGCTGACACATCTTGATTGCGAGACAGAGGTTGCGTTGGAGGAGGAGGAGGGTGCTTTAGTGGAGGAAGCATACACCGCCGCAGATACCACCACCGAGCTGGGGCCCGCAATTCTGGGGGTGGGTAGGACGTGAGCGGTCCCAGGCTCTGACTCTGTCCCAGCCTCCACTAAAATCACCCAATGTGCCGTCAGGGAGATGTAGTGGCCCTGCCCGCCTGTGCTTGTCCACGTGTCTGTTGTTAAGTGGACCTTGGCAGTAACCGCGTTGGTGAGGGTGCGTACAATGTTGCGGGAGACGTGGTCGTGCAGGGCTGGGACGGCACATCGGGTAAAGTAGTGGTGACTGGGAACTGAGTAGCGCGGGGCCGCCGCCACCATCATACTTTTGAAGGACTCCGTTTCCACAACCCTATACGGCAGCATCTCAAGGCTGATAAATTTGGCTATGTGGACGGTTAACGCTTGAGCGTGCGGGTGCGTGGCGGCGTACTTGCGCTTGCGCTCAAACACTTGCGCTAGCGACGGCTGGACGGTGCAGTGCGAGACATTGCTGGATTGGGCCGAGGACAGCGGAGGTGAGGGTGTGGGTGCAGGCCAGGAGACGGTAGTGCCTGTGTCCTCAGAGGGGGGTTGGATCTCAGTGGCAGGTTGGGGCACAGGGGGAGAGGCAGCGGTGCAAACCGGAGGCGGTGAACGGCCTTCGTCCCACCTTGTGGGGTGCTTGGCCATCATATGTCTGCGCATGCTGGTGGTGGTGAGGCTGTTGGTGGTGGCTCCCCGGCTGATCTTGGCGCGACAAAGGTTGCACACCACTGTTCGTCGGTCGTCAGGCGTCTCTGTGAAAAACTGCCAGACCTTAGAGCACCTTGGCCTCTGCAGGGTGGCATGGCGTGAGGGTGCGCTTTGGGAAACAGTTGGTGGATTATTCGGTCTGGCCCTGCCTCTACCCCTGGCCACCGCACTGCCTCTTGCAACCTGCCCTGCTGCTGCCCTTGCCTCCCCCTCTGAAGACCTGTCCTGAGTAGGCGTTGCAAACCAGGTGGGGTCAGTCACCTCATTGTCCTGCTGCTCTTCCTCCGAATACTCTGTGCATTCCTCCCTCGGACTTACTGCCCTTACTACTACCTCACCGATAGACAACTGTGTCTCATCGTCATCGTACTCCTCACCCACTGAAATGTCTTGAGACAGTTGCCGGAAGTCCCCAGCCTCATCCCCCGGACCCCGGGAACTTTCCAATGGTTGGGCATCAGTGACGATAAACTCCTCTGGTGGGAGAGGAACCACTGCTGCCCAATCTGAGCAGGGGCCCGAGAACAGTTCCTGGGAGTCTTCCCGCTCCTGAGCATGTGTCATTGTAGTGGAGTGAGGAGGCTGGGAGGAAGGAGGAGCAGCAGACAGAGGATTCGGATTTGCAGCAGTGGACGGCACAGAACTGTGGGTGGACGATAGGTTGCTCGAAGCACTTTCTGCCATCCACGACAGGACCTGCTCACACTGCTCATTTTCTAATAAAGGTCTCCCGCGTGGACCCATTAATTGTGCGATGAATGTGGGGACGCCAGAAACGTGCCTCTCTCGTAATCGCGCAGCAGTCGGCTGCGATACACCTGGATCAGGAGTTCGGCCTGTACCCACACCCTCACTTGGCCCTCCGCGTCCTCGGCCGCATCCACGTCCTCTAGGCCTACCCCTACCCCTCAGCATGCTGTATTACCAGTGATTTGATTTCCCAGGCAGGAAATAAATTGGCACAAGCCTGCTGTTAAACGTAGCTGGCTGCGTATGATTTCTTTACGTTCTCCACCCACCACACACGTACCCAGAACGCTGAGGACTGTC
The DNA here is from genome assembly GCF_035609145.1 of Eleutherodactylus coqui. Lineage (NCBI taxonomy): Eukaryota > Metazoa > Chordata > Amphibia > Anura > Eleutherodactylidae > Eleutherodactylus > Eleutherodactylus coqui. Next base: position 12,018,427 of record NC_089845.1, read on the forward strand.
AGAGGCAGGCCAAATAGAATGTTTTCCCTTTTTTTTAAAGGAAAGGCCCACTGCGTATATTCAATCAATAATAAATATGTCTTCTGGCCCTGCAAGTGTGTCACAGAACTGCAGGGTTGCAGAGTTATTAACTACAGCAGAGCAGTGATTTCCCAGGCAGGAAATAAATTGGCGCAAGCCTGCTGTTAAACGTAGCTGGCTGCGTATGATTTCTTTACGTTCTCCACCCACCACACATGTACCCAGAACGCTGAGGACTGTCAGAGGCAGGCCAAATAGAATGTTTTCCCTTTTTTTTAAAGGAAAGGCCCACTGCGTATATTCAATCAATAATAAATATGTCTTCTGGCCCTGCAAATGTGTCACAGAACTGCAGGGTTGCAGAGTTATTAACTACAGCAGAGCAGTGATTTCCCAGGCAGGAAATAAATTGGCGCAAGCCTGCTGTTAAACGTAGCTGGCTGCGTATGATTTCTTTACGTTCTCCACCCACCACACACGTACCCAGAACGCTGAGGACTGTCAGAGGCAGGCCAAATAGAATGTTTTCCCTTTTTTTTAAAGGAAAGGCCTACTGCGTATATTCAATCAATAATAAATATGTCTTCTGGCCCTGCAAATGTGTCACAGAACTGCAGGGTTGCAGAGTTATTAACTACAGCAGAGCAGTGATTTCCCAGGCAGGAAATAAATTGGCGCAAGCCTGCTGTTAAACGTAGCTGGCTGCGTATGATTTCTTTACGTTCTCCACCCACCACACACGTACCCAGAACGCTGAGGACTGTCAGAGGCAGGCCAAATAGAATGTTTTCCCTTTTTTTTAAAGGAAAGGCCCACTGCGTATATTCAATCAATAATAAATATGTCTTCTGGCCCTGCAAATGTGTCACAGAACTGCAGGGTTGCAGAGTTATTAACTACAGCAGAGCAGTGATTTCCCAGGCAGGAAATAAATTGGCGCAAGCCTGCTGTTAAACGTAGCTGGCTGCGTATGATTTCTTTACGTTCTCCACCCACCACACACGTACCCAGAACGCTGAGGACTGTCAGAGGCAGGCCAAATAGAATGTTTCCCTTTTTTTTTTTAAAGAAAAGGCCCACTGACTATATTCAATCAATAATATATGTCTTCTGGCCCTGCCTACACAATTCTGTCCCTGTAGTATTACTGCAGGGCGCAATGCTCTGCACAGCCGATTTTGAAAAAAAAAAATGCAACACTGCTAACAGCAGCCTGCACAGTACTGCACACGGTTAAATGTGGCCCTAAGAAGGACCGTTGGGGTTCTTGAAGCCTACACTCACTCCTAACACTCTCCCTGCCTAACCACCACTTCTGTCCCTGTAGTATTACTGCAGGGCGCAATGCTCTGCACAGCCAATTTTGAAAAAAAAAAAATGGGCAACACTGCTAACAGCAGCCTCCACACTACTGCACACGGATAGATGTGGCCCTAAGAAGGACCGTTGGGGTTCTTGAAGCCTACACTCACTCCTAACACTCTCCCTACAGCAGCTCCAACACAACAGCACTTTCCCTCAGCTAACTCACAAGGCATCTGAGGCGAGCCGCGGGAGGGGCCGACTTTTATACTCGAGTGACATCTGATCTCCCCAGCCACTCACAGCAGGGGGGTGGTATAGGGCTTGAACGTCACAGGGGGAAGTTGTAATGCCTTCCCTGTCTTTCAATTGGCCAGAAAAGCGCGCTAACGTCTCAGAGATGAAAGTGAAAGTAACCCGAACACCGCGTGGTGCTCGTTAAGAGTAACGAGCATCCCGAACACCCTAATATTCGCCCGAGCATCAAGCTCGGACGAGTACGTTCGCTCATCTCTAGTTGGGACCCACTAGCGTTTCCTATTTATGACATAATCAATGCTCGTGCCAAATTTCAAGTTTCTATGACATCGGAAAGTGAGAAAATTAGATTCCGTACGTAAAATTTGGACGCTAATTCTTTGGCACATAGAATTGAATAATCGAGTTGGGACCCATTAGCTTTTACTATTTATCACATAATCAATGCTCGTGCCAAATTTCAAGTTTCTATGTGAGAAAATTACATTACGTACGTAAAATTTGGACACTAATTCTTTGGCGCTTAGAATTGAATAATCGAGTTGGGACCCATTAGCTTTTCGTATTTATGATATAATCAATGCTCGTACCAAATTTCAAGTTTATATGACATTGAGAAGCGAGAAAATTAGATTCCGTACATAAAATTTGGACGCTAATTCTTTGGCGCTTAGAATTGAATAATCGAGTTGGGACTCATTAGCATTTCCTATTTATGACATAATCAATGCTCGTGCCAAATTTCAAGTTTCTATGACATTGGGAAGCGAGAAAATTAGATTCCATAAGTAAAATTTGGACGCTAATTCTTTGGCGCTTAGAATTGAATAATCGAGTTGGGACCCATTAGCGTTTCCTATTTATGACATAATCAATGCTCGTGCCAAATTTCAAGTTTCTATGACATTGGGAAGCGAGAAAATTAGATTCCGTACGTAAAATTTGGACGCTAATTCTTTGGCGCATAGAATTGAATAATCGAGTTGGGACCCATTAGCGTTTCCTATTTATGACATAATCAATGCTCGTGCCAAATTTCAAGTTTCTATGTGAGAAAATTACATTCCGTACGTAAAATTTGGACGCTAATTCTTTTGCACATAGAATTGAATAATTGAGTTGGGACTCATTAGCTTTTCCTATTTATGACATAATCAATGCTCCTGCCAAATTTCAAGTTTCTATGATATTGGGAAGCGAGAAAATTAGATTCCGTACATAAAATTTGGACGCTAATTCTTTGGCGCTTACAATTGAATAATCGAGTTGGGACCCATTAACTTTTCCTATTTATGACATAATCAATGCTCGTGCCAAATTTCATGTTTCTACAACATCGGGAAGTGAGAGAATTAGTGGCAATGATGGAAATCGAACGATCTACGTGGGGGGGGGTCGTAACTGTCGACGACGCACGCGCGCACGCCATTTATCGTAGCTTAAATGTACTATGCCTATAATCTTCCCAGGAGTGTACTCAACAACTTCCCAAAGTTTCATGGCGATCGGATGAATGGTGTAGTAGCGCATAAAGAACAAACAGACACGCACACAGACACGCATACATTCAATTTTATATATATAGACTAGCTTACCCGTCGCACGTTGCTGCGAAGACAGACAGACATACATTCATTCATTTTTATATATCTAGATAACAACCAATCACAGCGCAACTTTTATTCTGCCTCAGCAATATAAAAAATAGCAACCAATCACAGCGCAGCTTTCATGTTACCTCTGCGGTATTATATATATAGCAACCAATCACAGCGCAGCTTTCATGTTACCTCAGTGGTATAATATATAACAACGAATTGCAGCACAGCTTTCATGCAACCTCAGTAGTATAAGAAGTAGCCACCAATCACAGCACAGTTTTCATGTTACCTCAGCAGTATAAGAAATAGCAACCAATCACAGCACAGCTTTCATGTTACCTCAGCAGTATAAGAAGTAGCCACCAATCACAGCACAGCTTTCATGTTACCTCAGCAGTATAAGAAATAGCAACCAATCACAGCACAGCTTTCATTTTACCTCAACATTCTCAATATCCAGCAATTGTCTTGCGAAACGTTCGGCGGATGCATCATTTTGTAGTTGAACACGCATCCCGTTGCTCGTAATGCCTTTTGCTTTCGTGCTTGAGATGGAAATCAAACGATCTTTGTCTGGGGGGGCATAACTGTCGACGATGCTCGCACGCGCGCCACCTATCGTAGGATAGTTGTACTATGCCTATAATCTTCCCCGGAGTGTACTCAACAACTTCCCAAAGTCTCATGGCAATTGGATGAATGGTCTAGTAATGCATAAAGGACAGACAGACAGACATACATTCATTTATATATATCAGGAAGTGAGAGAATTAGATTCCGTACGTAAAATTTGGACGCTAATTGCTTTGCGCTTAGAATTAAATAATGGAGTTGGGACCCATTAGCTTTTCCTGTTTATGACATATTCAATGCCCGTGCCAAATTTCAAGTTTCTATGTGAGAAAATTACATTCCGTACGTAAAATTTGGACGCTAATTCTTTGGCGCATAGAATTGAATAATCGAGTTGGGACCCATTAGCATTTCCTATTTATGACATATTCAATGCCCGTGTCAAATTTCAAGTTTCTATGTGAGAAAATTAGATTCCGTACGTAAAATTTGGACGCTAATTCTTTGGCGCATAGAATTGAATAATCGAGTTGGGACCGATTAGCGTTTCCTATTTATGACATAATCAATGCTCTTGCCAAATTTCCTGTTTTTTATGACACCGGAAAGTGAGAAAATTACATTCCGCACGTAAAATTAGGATGCTAATTCTTTTGCACATAGAATTGAATAATCGAGTTGGGACCCATTAGCTTTTCCTATTTCTGACTTAATCAATGCTCCTGCCAAATTTCAAGTTTCTATGACATTGGGAAGCGAGAAAATTAGATTCCGTACGTAAAATTTGGACGCTAATTCTTTGGCGCTTACAATTGAATAATCGAGTTGGGACCCATTAACTTTTCCTATTTATGACATAATCAATGCTTGTGCCAAATTTCAAGTTTCCATGACATTGGGAAGCGAGAAAATTAGATTCCGTACGTAAAATTTGGATGCTAATTCTTTGGCGCTTAGAATTGAATAATCCATTTGGGACCCATTAGCTTTTCCTATGTATGACCTAATCAATGCTCCTGCCAAATTTCCTGTTTCTGCGACATCGGGAAGTGAGAGAATTAGTGGCAACGATGGAAATCGAACGATCTACGTGGGGGTCGTAATTGTCGACGATGCTCACACGTGCGCCATTTATCGTAGGATAGTTTTACTATGCCTATAATCTTCCCAGGAGTGTACTCAACAACTTCCCAAAGTTTCATGGCGATCGGATGAATGGTGTAGTAGCGCATAAAGGACAAACACACAGACAGACAGACACACAGACAGACACGCATACATTCAATTTTATATATATAGATAACACCCAATCACAGTGCAGCTTTCATGTTACGTCAGCAGTAAGAGAAATAACAACCAATCACAGCGCAACTTTTATTCTGCCTCAGCAATATAAAAAATAGCAACGAATCACAGCGCAGCTTTCATGTTACCTCAGCGGTATAATATGTATAATATATAGCAACCAATCACAGCACAGCTTTTATTTTACCTCAACATTCTCAATATCCAGGAATTGTCTTGCGAAACGTTCGGCGGATGCATCATTTTGTAGTTGAACACTCATCCCGTTGCTCGTAATGCCTTTTGCTTTTGTGCTTGAGATGGAAATCAAACGATCTTTGTCTGGGGGGCATAACTGTCGACGATGCTCGCATGCGCGCCACCTATCGTAGGATAGTTGTACTATGCCAGTAATCTTCCCAGGAGTGTACTCAGCAACTTCCCAAAGTCTCATGGCAATTGGATGAATGGTGTAGTAATGCATAAAGGACAGACAGACAGACAGACATTCATTTATATATATCAGGAAGTGAGAGAATTAGATTCCGTATGTAAAATTTGGACGCTAATTGTTTTGCGCTTAGAATTGAATAATCGAGTTGGGACCCATTAGCTTTTCCTATTTATGACATAATCAATGCCCGTGCCAAATTTCAAGTTTCTATGTGAAAAAATTACATTCCGTACGTAAAGTTTGGACGCTAATTCTTTTGCGCATAGAATTGAATAATCGAGTTGGGACCCATTAACTTTTCCTATTTATGACATAATCAATGCTCGTGCCAAATTTCAAGTTTCTATTACATCGGGAAGCGAGAAAATTAGATTCCGTACGTAAAATTTGGATGCAAATTCTTTTGTGCATAGAATTGAATAATCGAGATGGGACCCATTAGCTTTTCCTATTTATGACATAATCAATGCGCGTGCCAAATTTCGAGTTTCTATTACATTGGGAAGGGAGAGAATTCGATTCCGTACGTAAAATTTGGATGCTAATTCTTTTGTGCATAGAATTGAATAATCGAGTTGGGACCCATTAGCTTTTCCTATTTATGACATATTCAATGCTCGTGCCAAATTTCAAGTTTCTATGACATTGGGAAGCGAGAAAATTAGATTCCGTACGTAAAATTTGGACGCTAATTCTTTGGTGCATAGAATTGAATAATCGAGTTTTGACCCATTAACTTTTCCTATTTATGACATAAGCAATGCTCCTGCCAAATTTCACGTTTCTATTACAGTGGGAAGCGAGAGAATTCGATTCCGTACGTAAAATTTGGACGCTAATTCTTTGGCGCATAGAATTGAATAATCGAGTTGGGACCGATTAGTGTTTCCTATTTATGACATATTCAATGCCCGTGCCAAATTTCACGTTTCTATGACATTGGGAAGCGAGAAAATTAGATTCCGTACGTAAAATTTGGACGCTAATTCTTTGGCGCTTAGAATTGAATAATCGAGTTGGGACCCATTAACTTTTCCTATTTATGACATAATCAATGCCCGTGCCAAATTTCAAGTTTCTATGACATTGGGAAGCGAGAAAATTAGATACCGTACGTAAAATTTGGACGCTAATTCTTTGGCGCTTACAATTGAATAATCGAGTTGGGACCCATTAACTTTTCCTATTTTTGACATAATCAATGCCCGTGCAAAATTTCAAGTTTCTATGACATTGGGAAGCGAGAAAATTAGATTCCGTATGTAAAATTTGGACGCTAATTGTTTTGCACATAGAATTGAATAATCGAGTTGGGACCCATTAGCTTTTCCTATTTATGACATAATCAATGCTCGTGCCAAATTTCATGTTTCTACAACATCGGGAAGCGAGAAAATTAGTGGCAGTGATGGAAATGGAACGATCTACGTGGGGGGGTCGTAACTGTCGACGACGCTCGCACGCGCGCCATTTATCGTAGGATAGTTGTACTATGCCTATAATCTTCCCAGGAGTGTACTCAACAACTTCCCAAAGTTTCATGGCGATCGGATGAATGGTGTAGTAGCGCATAAAGGACAGACAGACAGACACGCACGCAGACAGACACACACGCATACATTCAATTTTATATATATAGATGTGTTTATGAACAAAGTGTTTATAACTGCAGGTAGACTCATTTCGGTGCAAAACACAAGTATTACAATCGTCATTAACAGAGAAATCGACAAATCTGGGGGTGTATTGAAATTAATGAACAGTAGTGTAAATATAAACCAAATATATACACATTGTTCTCATGCTGCATGGATTTTCACCTTAAAAGGGTTACTTGGGTACAATTTTGTTTTTTTGCAAAGCTGCTCATAAGGCTGGAAGAGCATAAAAAAGTCCTACCCACTCACTGGTCCCCACCACAGCGGTTTCACTGGTGCCTGCTTCCCCACTATCTCTACTGAAGTGATTACATCCCTATTCAAGGACATATGACCACTGCAGCGAGCCGGAGATTGGTTGCAGCAGTCACATACCTTGTGTCTGCGATATCATCGCTGATGCAAGAAGTGGAGAGCAGCAGAAGATTGGGCATTGGGGCAACAGGATCAGCTGAGGTGAGTATAGCTTCTCCTAGGTTTTTCTATGCAGGTGAGCAGCTTTACAAAAAGAATTGTGCCTAAATATCCCCTCATGTGATGGCAGATACAGATGTGTGACCAATGTGTCTACTGTTTGCCAGCAGGAGTGTTGTACTTATTTTGTAATCTGTTCATGTTTCACTTCCTTCTATAAAATGATTTTAAAGAAAGATGGAGACATTTCACAGAAGTGTGGAGGTGAGAAGCGCTACTTGTTCTGCGGTCATAGACCATCATCTGGAGGAGTCTGAAGAAAACAGCTTTAATTAACGGAAACCTTTCAAGACAATCAAGTTGGGCTTATGTCCGGTATTTCATGCTCTGACACCTTTACAATATAAATAATAAATCTTCACCATTTCTTTGGGGCCTTTGTTTTTTATCTTTAAAAAAATAAAAATTAAAATGCAACTCTACCAGTAAATGTTACCTCAAGAAACTGCTTTATATACATGAGTACACGGGGCTACTGGAAAAGAAATACAGCAATTCAATATTTTATGGAAATCAAAGTATTACTGATAAACTAAAAAAGTAAGTATTTTTGCAGTATGCTATTAGATTTGTCTGACTAAAGGCTTATTCACACGAACGCACTTGTGCTGCATACAACAGGTTCAAAATTTGCTGTGTTGCGGTGAATAGAACCCAATGATTTCAGTGGGTTCGGTCACATGTGCATTTTATTTGCATGTGCAATTTGGTTGTGCAAAAAGAAAAAGAGCATGTAATGTTTTCTTGCATATTGTGCACAAAAATAGCACATATTAAACTAATTAAACCATGAAATCAATGGAAGCATATGTGTGTTTCTTTGCACATGCAAATATGCAGGGCATGCGTGCAGAAAAAGTACACACACATGCACAAAGATGCAACAGCCATTGCACAAATGCATGTGTAAATACATTAACATCCATGTGAAGCCTGCCTAAGGGTCCTTTTAGATGAGGCAATTTTTCAGGCATTTAAGTGGCTGACAGTCATCACAATGATAGTCAATATATACACAGAGCCACCAGCAGCATATAAAGAAATACCACTCCTGTGGTTGGATCCTTCTACGCAAGGCACCAGCCGCACACGGACCAGACCTCATCCGCATAGCACATCAAAATTTGAAAAAAGTGCGGCAGCATTCACGGGTGTAGAGAAAGTAGCAAACTTTTATTCTCCCATGGTAAAATTACAGCGGCGTTTCAACCTCCAATCGGATCTTTGTCAGGCTTGTCTACACCCGTGAATGCTGCCGCACTTTTTTCAAAGTCATCACAATGATATCACTGCCGATCTTTCACACAGGAGTGATAATCATTCAGAGAATGGATGATCGCTTCTGTTGCTCTCCTCCTTTCACAGTAGATAGGCAGTCATTCATAGATAAAAGACTACTTCTTTAAACAGGCTGATCATCTTTTGATTTTTAAGGCTGCCTAAACTGAACACCGAATGATACGTGAATGAATTATATAATTTTTTGCTCGGTCGCTGGCAGTGTTGCACGATCCAACAATAAACTGAATGATAATCATTCCATAAAATAAAGGCCATTAGTTATAAATGTGCCGTTGTGAGTCTTCTCATGAATAGGATCCCTTGCTCCTCTGCTACATCTGGTCTCCAAGAACGTTCACTTTGCCTAAACAACCACTCATTGGTGATTGATGCTAACAGAAATAATATTACAATATTAACATTCTATATAGCGCACTTATAGATGAAATAACGCGCAGGTTGAAGAACTCACTGAAATATATAATTTTGTGCGCTACTGTATTAAAATTAGTCCCCAAGAAAGATGTAGGAGCAGCACACCAGGGATTCTTTAAGAAATTGTATAGCACCAGAAGGCGCTTCCTTTATTTAAATCTCCATAAAAATGCAACATTTCAGCCCTGTATGGGCCTCTCACACTTGAGAAAGGCCCATATAGGGCTGAAACGTCAAATTTTTATGGCGATCTAAATAAAGGAAGCGCCTTTTGGTGCTATACGAATTCTTAAAGAATCCCTGGTGTGCTGCTCTTACATCTTTCTTGGGGACTACACTTACAAGGATCCAAGGAGTCAAGGATCCATTGGAGTGTTCACCCCCACAGGCTCTCCCTGTATTTGGTAAATCTGGGAGTGGATATTACTGTGCTGTTGGTTTCCTCTTTTCTCTGCTCTTTGACTGTATTAAAATTGTCAGTCCGCTGACCATTTTGCATGTTTTCACAAGTTTACACAGTATCACAATAAAAGCTGAAACCTGGAGTTCTTTCACTGTAGACAGTGGTGATTTAGAAACCTATGTAAGAGAGAATGTTTCTATGTTATCCATAGCAACTAGAGATGAGGGAGCGCACTCATCCGAGCTTGATGCTCATTCAAGTATTAGGGTGTTCGAGATGCTCGTTACTCGAGTCGAGCACCACGCGGCACTCGACTCCATTACATTTCCTTCCCTGAGAAATTTGCGCCCTTTTCTGGCCAATAGAAAGACAAGGAAGGCATTACAACTTCCTCCTGTGACGTTTCAGCCCTATCCCACCCCCCTGCAGTGAGTGGCTGGCGAGATCAAGTGACCCCCGAGTATTTAAATCTGCCCCGCCCGCGGCTCACCGCAGACACACTCTAAGAGAGATCAGGGAAAGTGCTGCTGATGCTGCTGCTGCTATAGGGACAATGTTAGCGTCTTCAAGAACCACAACGGCCCTTCTTAGGGCCACAGCTCACCTAGTGCATTACTGTTGTGGCTGCTGTGATCACTTTTGCACCAATTTTTTTTTTATGTATATCGGGCGTGCAGGCTGTAGCGTTCTCAGGCTGCAGTCTGTACTTCAGTATAGGGGCAGTATTGGTCAGGCAGGGACAGTGGTAGTGTAGAATCCTGTCTACAAGTATCCCAACGGTTCTTCTTAGGGCAACCTGCGACCATGTGCATTGAACTCCGTGGTTGCTGGGAGTTTTAGTACCTCTACATTGCACAGCCTAGCCTGCGTGCAGCCTTCATTTAGAAAAATTTTTCTGTCCGCACTTCGCGTAGCGTCACTGCAGTCTGCCTCTGTACGCCAAGAAACCGCACATTTTCTACAACGCTCTGTTATACGTGTGCTCTCTCAGACGTTCACGGTCTGCCCGACGCCCATAGATTGAAAGTGCAATACACACTGCCTAGCCTCAGGCTGCATTGCAGAGTAAAATAAGGAGATTAAAAAAAAATTTCCTTTTTACGGCTAACGGTTACCCAGTGCATGTGCCTGCGTGGCCTGTGGGACTTTACGTCCATCCAAACTGCATAGTTCACAGCCTAGCCTGCGTGCAGCCTTCATTTAGAAATATTTTTCTGTCCGCACTTCGTGTAGCTTCACTGTAGTCTGCCTCTGTACGCCAAGAAACCGCACATTTTCTACAACGCTCTGTTATACGTGTGCTGTCTCAGACGTTCACGGTCTGCCCGACGCCCATAGACTGAAAGTGCAATACACACTGCCTAGCCTCAGGCTGCATTGCAGAGTAAAATAAGGAGATTTTTAAAAAATTTTCTTTTTACGGCTAACGGTTACCCAGTGCCGGTGCCTGCGTGGCCTGTGGGACTTTACGTCCATCCAAACTGCATAGTTCACAGCCTAGCCTGCGTGCAGCCTTCCTTATAATTTATCTCTGGCTTCATTTAGTGTTATATTACCGCTGGCAGCCAGAAACTGCGCGGCAATAATTCACAAACATTTTTACACCGCTCTGCTCGATTCTTAATCCAGCATGCTGAGGGGTAGAGGTAGGGGTAGGGGCAGAGAACGTGGACGCGGTCGAGGACGCGGAGTCCCAAGTGAGGGTCTGGGCATAGGCCAAGTTCCTGGTCCAGGTGAATCGCAGCCGGCTGCTGCGGGAGTAGGAGAGAGGACAGTTTCTGGGGTCCCCAGCTTCATAGCGCAATTTTTGGGTCAACGTGGTAGACCTTTATTAAAAAATGAGCAATGTGAGCAGGTCCTGCCGTGGATGGCAGAAAGTGCATCCAGCAATCTATCGACCACCCAGTCTTCTACGCCGTCCACAGCTGCAACTCTGAATCCTCTGGCTGCTGCTCCTCCTTCCTCCCAGCCTCCTCACTCCATGAAAATGACTAGAGATGAGCGAGCACCAAAATGCTCGGGTGCTCGTTACTCGGAACGAACTTTTCGCGATGCTCGAGGGTTCGTTTCGAATAACGAACCCCATTGAAGTCAATGGGCGACCCGAGCATTTTTGTATTTCGCCGATGCTCGCTAAGGTTTCCTTGTGTGAAAACCTGGGCAATTCAAGAAAGTGATGGGAACGACACAGCAGGGCAGGCGAGGGGCTACATGTTGGGCTGCATCTCAAGTTCACAGGTCCCACTATTAAGCCACAATAGCGGCAAGAGTGGGCCCCCCCCCTCCCAAAAACTTTTACTTCTGAAAAGCCCTCATTAGCATGGCATACCTTAGCTAAGCACCACACTACCTCCAACAAAGCACAATCACTGCCTGCATGACACTCCACTGCCACTTCTCCTGGCTTACATGCTGCCCAACCGCCCCCCCTCCCCCCCACAGCGCACACCAAAGTGTCCCTGCGCAGCCTTCAGCTGCCCTCATGCCACGCCACACTCATGTCTATTTATAAGTGCGTCTGCCATGAGGAGGAACCGCAGGCACACACTGCAGAGGGTTGGCACGGCTAGGCAGCGACCCTCTTTAAAAGGGGCGGAGCGATAGCCCACAATGCTGTACAGAAGCAATGAGAAATAGAATCCTGTGCCACCTCCATCTGGAGCTGCACACGTGGGCATAGCAATGGGGAACCTATGTGCCACACACTATTCATTCTGTCAAGGTGTCTGCATGCCCCAGTCAGACCGCGGTTTTTAATTCATAGACACAGGCAGGTACAACTCCCTATTGTGAAGTCCCTGTGGACCGACAGCATGGGTGGCTCCCTGGAACCCACCGGCGGAACATAAAAATATCCCATTGCATTGCCCATCACAGCTGAGGTAGTAATGTCATGTTTAATGCAGGTGGGCTTTGGCCCCCACTGCATGCCCCAGTCAGACTGGGGTTCTTTACAAGTGGAAACAGATGCATTTATAATTCCCTGTAGACCCACAGCATGGGTGGGTGCCAGGAAGCCACCGGCGGTACACAGAAATATCCCATTGCATTGCCCAACACAGCTGAGGTAGTAATGTCGTGCTTAATGCAGGTGGGCTTCGGCCCACACTGCATGCCCCAGTAAGACTGGGGTTTTTTACAAGTGGACAGATGTAGGTTAAACTCCGTGTGCACCTACAGCATGGGTGGCTCCCTGGAACCCACCGGCGGAACATAAAAATATCCCATTGCATTGCCCATCACAGCTGAGGTAGTAATGTCATGTTTAATGCAGGTGGGCTTCGGCCCACACTGCATGCCCCAGTCAGACTGGGGTTCTTTAGAAGTGGAAACAGATGCATTTACAACTCCCTGTGGATCCACAGCATGGGTGGGTGCCAGAAAGCCACCGGCGGTACATAGAAATATCCCATTGCATTGCCCAACACAGCTGAGGTAATGTCATGTTTAATGCAGGTGGGCTTCTTCCCACACTGCATGCCCCAGTCAGACTGGGGTTCTTTACAAGTGGAAACAGATGCATTTATAATTCCCTGTGGACCCACAGCATGGGTGGGTGCCAGGAAGCCACCGGCGGTACATAGAAATATCCCATTGCATTGCCCAACACAGCTGAGGTAGTAATGTCGTGCTTAATGCAGGTGGGCTTCGGCCCACACTGCATGCCCCAGTCAGACTGGGGTTCTTTACAAGTGGACAGATGTAGGTTAAACTCCGTGTGCACCTACAGCATGGGTGGCTCCCTGGAACCCACCGGCGGAACATAAAAATATCCCATTGCATTGCCCATCACAGCTGAGGTAGTAATGTCATGTTTAATGCAGGTGGGCTTAGGCCCACACTGCATGCCCCAGTCAGACTGGGGTTCTTTACAAGTGGAAACAGATGCATTTATAATTCCCTGTGGACCCACAGCATGGGTGGGTGCCAGGAAGCCACCGGCGGTACATAGAAATAACCCATTGCATTGCCCAACACAGCTGAGGTAGTAATGTCGTGCTTAATGCAGGTGGGCTTAGGCCCACACTGCATGCCCCAGTCAGACTGGGGTTCTTTACAAGTGGAAACAGATGCATTTATAATTCCCTGTGGACCCACAGCATGGGTGGGTGCCAGGAAGCCACCGGCGGTACATAGAAATATCCCATTGCATTGCCCAACGCAGCTGAGGTAGTAATGTCGTGCTTAATACAGGTGGGCTTCGGCCCACACTGCATGCCCCAGTCAGACTGGGGTTCTTTATAAGTGGAAACAGATGCATTTATAATTCCCTGTGGACCCACAGCATGGGTGGGTGCCAGGAAGCCACCGGCGGTACATAGAAATATCCCATTGCATTGCCCAACACAGCTGAGGTAGTAATGTCGTGCTTATTGCAGGTGGGCTTCGGCCCACACTGCATGCCCCAGTCAGACTGGGGTTCTTTACAAGTGGAAACAGATGCATTTATAATTCCCTGTGGACCCACAGCATGGGTGGGTGCCAGGAAGCCACCGGCGGTACATAGAAATATCCCATTGCATTGCCCAACGCAGCTGAGGTAGTAATGTCGTGCTTAATACAGGTGGGCTTCGGCCCACACTGCATGCCCCAGTCAGACTGGGGTTCTTTACAAGTGGACAGATGTAGGTTAAACTCCGTGTGCACCTACAGCATGGGTGGCTCCCTGGAACCCACCGGCGGTACATAAAAATATCCCATTGCATTGCCCAACACAGCGGATGTAACATCAGCTGTAATGCAGGTGGGCTAAAAATTCATTTGATTACACTGTAGGCGAGGGCCCACAAAAATTGCTGTATCAACAGTACTAATGTACATCCAAAAAATTGGCCATGGCCAACCAAGAGGGCAGGTGAAACCCATTAATCGCTTTGGTTAATGTGGCTTAAGTGGTAACTAGCCCTGGAGGCAGCCCAGTTTAACGAAAAATTGGTTCAAGTTAAAGTTTCAACGCTTTTAAGAGCATTGAAACATATTAAAATTGTTTAGAAAAATTATATGAGTGAGCCTTGTGGCCCTAAGAAAAATTGCCCATTCAGCGTGATTACGTGAGGTTTCAGGAGGAGGAGCAGGAGGAGGAGGAGGAATATTAGACACAGATTGATGAAGCAGAAATGTCCCCGTTTTGGATGGTGAGAGAGAACGTAGCTTCCATCCGCGGGTGCAGCCTACGTATTGCTTACGTATCGCTGCTGTCCGCTGGTGGAGAAGAGAAGTCTGGGGAAATCCAGGCTTTGTTCATCTTGATGAGTGTAAGCCTGTCGGCACTGTCGGTTGACAGGTGGGTACGCTTATCCGTGATGATTCCCCCAGCCACACTAAACACACTCTCTGACAAGACGCTAGCCGCAGGACAAGCAAGCACCTCCAGGGCATACAGCGCGAGTTCAGGCCACGTGTCCAGCTTCGACACCCAGTAGTTGTAGGGGGCAGAGGCGTCAGGGAGGACGGTCGTGCGATCGACTACGTACTCCCTCACCATCCTTTTACAGTGCTCCCGCCGACTCAGCCTTGACTGGGGAGCGGTGACACAGTCTTGCTGGGGAGCCATAATGCTGGCAAAGGCCTTGGAGAATGTTCCCCTGCCTGCGCTGTACATGCTGCCTGATCTCTGCGCCTCCCCTGCTACCTGGCCCTCGGAACTGCGCCTTCTGCCACTAGCGCTGTCGGATGGGAAGTTTACCATCAGTTTGTCCACCAGCGCCCTGTGGTATAGCATCACTCTCGAACCCCTTTCCTCTTCGGGAATCAGAGTGGAAAAGTTCTCCTTACACCGTGGGTCGAGCAATGTGTACACCCAGTAATCTGTAGTGGCCAGAATACGTGTAACGCGAGGGTCACGAGAAAGGCATCCTAACATGAAGTCCGCCATGTGTGCCAGAGTACCTGTACGCAACACATGGCTGTCCTCACTAGGAAGATCACTTTCAGGATCCTCCTCCTCCTCCTCTTCCTCCTCCTCAGGCCATACACGCTGAAAGGATGACAGCCCAGCAGCATCTGTACCATCAGCAGTGGGCCAAGCTGTCTCTTCCCCCTCCTCCTCATCCTCCTCATGCTCCTCCTCCTCAACGCGCTGAGATATAGACAGGAGGGTGCTCTGACTATCCAGCGACATACTGTCTTCCCCCGGCTCTGTTTCCGAGCGCAAAGCGTCTGCCTTTATGCTTTGCAGGGAACTTCTCAAGATGCATAGCAGAGGAATGGTGACGCTAATGATTGCAGCATCGCCGCTCACCACCTGGGTAGACTCCTCAAATGTTCCAAGGACCTGACAGATGGCTGCCAACCAGGGCCACTCTTCTGTAAATAATTGAGGAGGCTGACTCCCACTGCGCCGCGCAAGTTGAAGTTGGTATTCCACTATAGCTCTACGCTGCTCATAGAGTCTGGCCAACATGTGGAGCGTAGAGTTCCACTGTGTGGGCACGTCGCACAGCAGTCGGTGCACTGGCAGATTAAACCTATGTTGCAGTGTCCGCAGGGTGGCAGCGTGCGTGTGGGATTTGCGGAAATGTGCGCAGAGCTGGCGCACCTTTCCGAGCAGGTATGACAAGTGGGGGTAGCTTTTCAGAAAGCGCTGAACCACCAAATTAAAGACATGGACCAGGCATGGCACGTGCATGAGGCTGCCGAGCTGCAGAGCCGCCACCAGCTTACGGCCGTTGTCACACACGACCATGCCCGGTTGGAGGCTCAGCGGCGCAAGCCAACGGTCGGTCTGCTCTGTCAGACCCTGCAGCAGTTCGTGGGCTGTGTGCCTCCTATCTCCTAAGCTGAGTAGTTTCAGCACGGCCTGCTGACGCTTGCCCACCGCTGTGCTGCCACGCCGCGTGACACCGACTGCTGGCGACGTACTGCTGACACATCTTGATTGCGAGACAGAGGTTGCGTTGGAGGAGGAGGAGGAGGAAGGTGCTTTAGTGGAGGAAGCATACACCGCCGCAGATGCCACCACCGAGCTGTGGCCCGCAATTCTGGGGGTGGGTAGGACGTGAGCGGTCCCAGGCTCTGACTCTGTCCCAGCCTCCACTAAAATCACCCAATGTGCCGTCAGGGAGATATAGTGGCACTGCCCGCCTGTGCTGGTCCACGTGTCCGTTGTTAAGTGGACCTTGGCAGTAACCGCGTTGGTGAGGGCGCGTACAATGTTGCGGGAGACGTGGTCGTGGCCTGGGACGGCACATCGGGAAAAGTAGTGGCGACTGGGAACCGAGTAGCGCGGGGCAGCCGCCGCCATCATGCTTTTGAAAGCCTCCGTTTCCACAAGCCTATACGGCAGCATCTGTAGGCTGATCAATTTTGCAATGTGCACGTTTAACGCTTGAGCGTGCGGGTGCGTGGCGGCGTACTTGCGCTTGCGCTCAAACTGTGGCACTAGCAACGTCTGGACGCTGCGCTGAGAGCCATTGCTGGATGGGGCCGAGGACAGCGGAGGTGATGGTGTGGGTGCAGGCCAGGAGACGGTAGTGCCTGTGTCCTCAGAGGGGGGTTGGATCTCAGTGGCAGGTTGGGGCACAGGGGGAGAGGCAGTGGTGCAAACCGGAGGTGTTGAACGGGCATCGTCCCACCTTGTGGGGTGCTTGGCCATCATATGCCTGCGCATGCTGTTGGTGGTGCCTCCCCAGCTGATCTTGGCGCGACAAAGGTTGCACACCACTGTTTGTCGGTCGTCAGGCGTCTCTGTGAAAAACTGCCACACCGTAGAGCACCTTGACCTGTGCAGGGTGGCATGGCGCGAGGGGGCGCTTTGGGAAACAGTTGGTGGATTATTCGGTCTGGCCCTGCCTCTACCCCTGGCCACCGCACTGGCTCGGCCTGTGCCCACACCCTCACTTGGCCCTCCGCGTCCTCGGCCGCGTCCACATCCTCTAGGCCTACCCCTACCCCTCAGCATGCTGTATTACCAGTGATTTGATTTCCCAGTCAGGAAAGACAATGGCGCAAGCCTGCAGTAAACCGTAGCTGGTTGCGTCTGATTTTTGTACGTTCTCCACGCAGCACACACGTACACGGAGACCTTAGGACTGACACAGGCAGGCCAAATACAATTTCTTTTCCTTTTTTGCAAAGGGAAGGACCCACTGCGTATATTCAATGAACAATAACTTTTAGAACTGTAGTATGGCCCTGAAAAAGTGACACACAACTTTAGTGTAGCAGAGTTATTAACTCTGGCAGAGCAGGTATTTGCCAGTCAGGAAAGACAATGGCGCAAGCCTGCAGTAAACCGTAGCTGGTTGCGTCTGATTTTTGTACGTTCTCCACGCAGCACACACGTACACGGAGACCTTAGGACTGACACAGGCAGGCCAAATATAATTAATTGAATTCGCTTTTTTGCAAAGGGAGGGCCCCACTGCGGATATTCAATGAACAATACGTTTAATAACTGTGGTGTGGCCCTGAAAAAGTGTCACACAACTTTAGTGTAGCAGAGTTATTAACTCTAGCAGAGCAGGTATTTGCCAGTCAGGAAAGACAATGGCGCAAGCCTGCAGTAAACCGTAGCTGGTTGCGTCTGATTTTTGTACGTTCTCCACGCAGCACACACGTACACGGAGACCTTAGGACTGACACAGGCAGGCCAAATACAATTTCTTTTCCTTTTTTGCAAAGGGAAGGACCCACTGCGTATATTCAATGAACAATAACTTTTAGAACTGTAGTGTGGCCCTGAAAAAGTGACACACAACTTTAGTGTAGCAGAGTTATTAACTCTGGCAGAGCAGGTATTTGCCAGTCAGGAAAGACAATGGCGCAAGCCTGCAGTAAACCATAGCTGGTTGCGTCTGATTTTTGTACGTTGTCCACGCAGCACACACGTACACGGAGACCTTAGGACTGACACAGGCAGGCCAAATATAATTTCTTTTCCTTTTTTGCAAAGGGAAGGACCCACTGCGTATATTCAATGAACAATAACTGTGCTGTGGCCCTGCCTACACAATTCTGTCCCTGTAGTATCAATGGAGGGTGCAATGCTCTGCACAGACGATTTTTAGAAAAAAAAAATATGCAACACTGCTAACAGCAGCCAGCACAGTATTGCACACGCTTAAATTTGGCCCTAGAAAGGACCGTTGAGGTTCTTGAAGGCTACACTCACTCCTAACACTCTCCCTGCCTATGCACCACTTCTGTCCCTAATACCGGGTGCAATGCTCTGCACTGCCGATTTTGAGAAAAAAAAAAAAAAAAACACTGCTAGCAGCAGCCTGCACACAGGTAGATGTGGCCCTAAGAAGGACCTTTGGGGTTCTTGAAGCCTACACTGACTCCTAACGCTCTACCTACAGCAGCACCAGCACGATAGTACTTTCCCTCAGCTAACTCACAAGGCATGTGTGGCGAGCCACGGGAGGGGCTGACTTTTATACTCGGGTGACATCTGATCGCCCCAGCCACTCACAGCAGGGGGGTGGTATAGGACTTGAACGTCACAGGGGGAAGTTGTAATGCCTTCCCTGTCTTTCAATTGGCCAGAAAAGCGCGCTAACATCTCAGAGAGGAAACTGAAAGTAACCGGAACACCGCGTGGTGCTCGTTATGAGTAACGAGCATCCAGAACACCCTAATATTCGCACGAATATCAAGCTCGGATGAGTACGTTCGCTCATCTCTAAAAATGACACATTCTGAGGAGCAGGCAGACTCCCAGGAACTGTTCTTGGGCCCCTGCCCAGATTGGGCAGCAATGGTTCCTCTCCCACCGGAGGAGTTTGTCGTGACCGATGCCCAACCTTTGGAAAGTTCCCAGGATCCGGGGGATGAGGCTGGGGACTTCCAGCAACTGTCTCAAGAGCTTTCAGTGGGTGAGGAGGACGATGACGATGAGACACAGTTGTCTATCAGTGAGGTAGTAGTAAGGGCAGTAAGTCCCAGGGAGGAGCGCACAGAGGATTCGGAGGAAGAGCCGCTGGACGATGAGGTGACTGACCCCACCTGGTGTGATAAGCCAACTGAGGACCGGTCTTCAGAGGGGGAGGCAATTGCAGCCGCAGGACAGGTTGGAAGAGCCAGTGCGGTGGCCAGGGGTAGAGGCAGAACACGAGCGAATAATCCACCAACTGTTTCGTAAGCACCCCCTCGCGCCAAGCCACCATGCAGAGGTCAAGCTGCTCTAAGGTGTAGCAGTTTTTCACGGAGACACCGGACGACCGACGAACAGTGGTGTGCAACCTTTGTCGTGCCAAGATCAGCCGGGGAGCTACTACCACCAGCCTCACCACCACCAGCATGCGCAGGCATGTGATGGCCAAATACCCCACAAGGTGGGACGAAGGCCGTTCACCGCCTCCAGCTTGCGCCACGGCCTCTCCCCCTGGGCCCCAACCTGCCACTGAGATCCAACAGCTCTCTCAGGACACAGGCACGACCGTCGCCAGGCCTGGACCCACACCCTCACCTCCGCTGTCCTCGGCCCCATCCAGCAATGTCTCTCAATGCAGCGTCCAGCTGTCGCTAAGAGAATCAATGGAGCGAAAGCGCAAATACGCCGCCACGCACCGGCACGCTCAAGCTTTAAATGTCCACATAGCCAAATTGATCAGCCTGGAGATGCTCCCCTACAGGCTGCTGGAAACTGAGGCTTTCAAAAACATGATGGCGGCGGCAGCCCCGCGCCACTCAGTCCTCAGTTGCCACTATTTTTCACGGTGTGCCGTCCCAGCCCTGCACGACCACGTCTCACGCAACATCGTACGCGCCCTCACCAACTCGGTTACTGCCAAGGTCCACTTAACAACGGACACGTGGACAAGCATAGGCGGTCAGGGCCACTATATCTCCCTGACGGCACATTGGGTGAATTTTGTGGAAACTGGGACCGAGTCAGAGCCTGGGACCGCTCATGTACTACCCACCCCCAGAATTGTGGGCCCCAAATTGGTGCTGGTATCTGCGGTGGTGTATGCCACCTCCACTAAACCTTCCTCCTCCTCCTCCTCCTCCTCCAAGGCAACCTCTACCTCGCAATCAAGACTTGTCAGCAGCAGCACGTCGCGAGCAGTCAGTGTCACGCGGCGCGGCAGCACAGCGGTGGGCAAGCGTCAGCAGGCCGTGCTGAAGCTACTCAGCTTAGGAGAGAAGAGGCACACGGCCCACGAACTGTTGCACGGTCTGACAGAGCAGACCGACGGCTAGCTTTCGCCACTGATCCTCCAACCGGGCATGGTCGTGTGTGACAACGGCCGTAACCTGGTGGCGGCTTTGCAGCCTCACGCACGTGCCATGCCTGGCCCACGTCTTTAATTTGGTGATTCAGTGGTTTCTGGAAGGCTACCCACACTTGTCAGACCTCCTCGGAAAGGTGCGCCGGCTCAGCGCACATTTCCGCAAGTCCAACACAGACACTGCCACCCTGCGCACCCTGCAACATCGGTTTAATCTGCCAGTGCACCGACTGCTTTGCAACTTGCCCACATGGTGGAACTCTACGTTTCACATGTTGTCCCGGCTGTATGAGCAGCGTAGAGCTATA
Organism: Eleutherodactylus coqui; assembly: GCF_035609145.1. Taxonomy (NCBI): domain Eukaryota; kingdom Metazoa; phylum Chordata; class Amphibia; order Anura; family Eleutherodactylidae; genus Eleutherodactylus; species Eleutherodactylus coqui. The sequence goes on from NC_089845.1 coordinate 12,039,656, forward strand.
GTGGAATACCAACTCCAACATGGGCGGCGAAGTGGGAGTCAGCCTCCTCAATTCTTTACAGAGGAGTGGGCCTGGATGGCAGATATCTGCCAGGTCCTTGGAAACTTTAAGGAGTCCACCCTGATGGTGAGCGGCGATGCTGCAATCATTAGCGTCACCATTCCCCGGCTATGCCTCTTGAGAAGTTCCCTGCAAAGCATAAAGGCTGATGCCTTGTGGGCGGAAACGGAGACGGGGGAAGACAGTATGTCGCTGGATAGTCAGAGCTCCCTCATGTCTATATCTCAGCACGTGGAGGAGGAGGAGGAGGAGGGGGAGGAGCCAGAGGAGGAAGAGACAGCTAGGCTCACTACAGAGGGTGCCCATGCAGCTTGCCTCTCATCCATTCAGCGTGTATGGCCTGAGGAGGAGGATACTCAAAGTGATCGTCCTAGTGAGGACAGCCATATGTTGCGTCCAGGTACCCTGGCACACATGGCTGACTTTATGTTAGCATGCCTTTCTCGTGACCCTCGTGTTAGACGCATTCTGGCCACTACGGATTACTGGATGTACACACTGCTTGACCCACGGTATAAGGAGAACCTTTCCACTCTCATTCCCAAAGAGGAAAGGGGTTTGAGAGTGATGCAATACCACAGGGCCCTGGTGGACAAACTGATGGTAAACTTCCCATCTGACAGCGCTAGTGGCAGAAGGTGCAGTTCCAAAGGAGGCGCGAAGATCAGGAAGCATGTTCAGCGCAGGCAGGGGAACACTCTCCAAGGCCTTTGCCAGCTTTATGGCTCCCCAGCAAGACTGTCTCACACCTCCCCAGTCCAGGCTGAGTCGGAGGGAGCACTGTATGAAGATGGTGAGAGACTATGCAGCCGATTGTACCACCGTCCTCCGTGACGCCTCTGCTCCGTACAACTACTGGGTGTCAAAGCTGGACACGTGGTCCGAACTCGCGCTGTATGCCCTGGAGGTGTTGGCGTGCCCTGCGGCTAGCGTCTTGTCAGAGAGGGTGTTTAGTGCAGCTGGGGGGATAATCACGGACAAGCGTACCCGGCTGTCAACTGACAGCGCCGACAGGCTTACACTCATAAAGATGAACAAAGCCTGGATTTCACCAGACTTCTCTTCTCCACCAGCGGACAGCAGCGCCACCTAAAGAACTTTGTCAATCTGTGTATGGTATTCGTCCTCCTCCTCCTGAAACTTCTCGTAATCACCGCGAATGGGCAATTTTTCTGTGGGCCAAAAGGCTCATATAACTTTTCTAAATAATATATATCTGTTTCAATTCTCATTAAAACATTGAAACTTTCACCTGAACCTATTGTTTTTTTAGACTGGGCTGCCTCCAGGCCTAGTTAAAAATTAAGCCACAGTACGCTAAGCGATTAATGGGTTTCACCTGCCCTCTGGGTTGGGCATGGGCAATTTTTCTGGGATACATTTGTACTGTCGGTACAACAATTTTTCGGGCCCTCGCCCAATGTAGTCCAAGTAATTTTTATGGGCTTCGCCTGCACTCATGGTACACCACTGTGTCTGTAGGGTTGGCCTACACATTTGCTACAGAAATGTAACTCTGTTCTGCCTACCTATACTTCTGCCACAGTAATGCTACAGGGGTCTGACTATACTTCAGCAACAGAAATGTTACTTCGGTCTGTCGATACTTCTGCTCCTGAAATGTTACCTTGGTTGGTGTATACTGTTACTACTGTAATTTTACTAATACTGGGCTCTGCCCATAATGCTTCAATGGAAATGTTACTGGGGCAGGTCTATACTGCTATAACAGAAATGTAACTAATAGTGGGCTTTGCCCATATTGCTTCTACGTTACTGTTGCTGGGGCCTGTCTATACGCCTACTACTGAAATTTTCAATACTATGTTCTCCCTACACTGCTGCCAGGGAAATGTGAATCTGCTGCTTTGCCCATACTGCTTCTATGTTACAGTTACTGGAGTCTGACTATACTCCTACTACTGAAATCTTACCAATACTATGCTCTCCCTACACTGCTGCCAGGGAAATGTTAATCTGCTGCTTTGCCCACACTGCTTCTACGTTACTGTTACTGGGGCCTGTCTATACTCCTACTACTGAAATCGTACCAATACTATGCTCTCCCTACACTGCTGCCAGGGAAATGTGAATCTGCTGCTTTGTCTCTACTGCTTCTACGTTGCTGGGGCCTGACTATACTCCTACTACTGAAATCTTACTAATACTACGCTCTCCCTACACTGCTGCCAGGGAAATGTGAATCTGCTGCTTTGTCTCTACTGCTTCTATGTTGCTGTTGCTGGGGCCTGGCTATACTCCTACTACTGAAATCGTACCAATACTACGCTCTCCCTACACTGCTGCCAGGGAAATGTGAATCTGCTGCTTTGTCCATACTGCTTCTACGTTACCGTTACTGGGGTCTGTCTATACTGATACTACTGAAATGTTACTGGGGTCTGTGTATACTGCTGCAAATGAAATGTTAGTGGGGTCTGTCCTCACTGCTGCCAATGAAATGTTACAGGGGTTTGTGCATACTCTTACCGCTGAAATGTTACTAATTCTCGGCTCTGCCTATACTGCTGCTACTGCAATGTTACAGGGTAGTGGAAACGGAGGCTTCCCAAAGACATGATGGTGGCAAGGCCACGCTACTAGGTTCTACAGGCGCGACAACTTTTCAGCGACGCGGTCACTGGGAAGGTGCATATAACCACGGACACGGGGACAAGACACGTACTGCCTCAAAAACATTCCCATCCTCCTCCAACTATGAAAACATTCTTGGCCGAAGCCCACCTGCATTTAATCTGACGTTACCTCACCTATGCTGGGCAATGCAATGGGATTTATTTATGTACCGCCGGTGGCTTCCTGGGACCCTCCCATGCTGTCGGTCCACATGGAGTTGTAACTGCATGTGTCTACTTATAAAGAACCCCAGTCAGACTGGGGCATGCAGTGTGGGCCGAAGCCCACCTGCAATAAATCTGACGCTACCTCAGCTGTGCTGGGCACTGCAATGGGATATATTTATGTACCGCCGATGGGTTCCAGGGAGCCACCCATGCTGTGGGTCCACAGGGACTTCACATAGGGGATTTGTACCTGCCTGTGTCTATGTATTAAAAACCCCGGTCAGGTTGGGGCATGCAGTGTGGGCCGAAACCCACCTGCATTTAATGTGACGTTAGCTCTACTATCCGGGGCACTGCATTGGGACAAACTACAGGAGCAATACAGCGCTAATGAGACGTGCACAGCTACGCTAGCATAGGAGTCCGCTGTAGGCCCGCGATTGCTGAGGGTTTGTGCAGAGGCCTATGTCCTGGGTGCAGTAAAAAGTCCGCTTCCTGCCTACGATTGCTGAAGCTGTGGGCCGAGGCCTATGCCGTGGGCGCGGTGCAAGTCTGCCATGTTTGGCCGCTCAGATCAATTTTTTGTTCATATCTTGGGCTTCCTAGGACCCCCCTATGCTGTTGGTGCAAACTTAGTTCCCATCGCGGTGTTTGACCTGTCTGGCACAAATACACTGACTGACTTGGGTAGAGGGCAGAGCGCTGACGGCTTTACCCTTGCAGTGTGGATTGAGCTATGCGACACCTTGACAGAATGAATACTGTGTGGCACATGGATTCCCCATTGCTATGCCCACGTTTGCAGCTCCTGACGGAGGTGGCACAGGATTGGATGACTCATTGCTTCTGTACAGCATTGTGGGCTATCGCCCACCCCTTTTAAAGAGGGTCGCTGCCTGGCCCTGCCCACCCTCTGCAGTGTGTGCCTTCGGTTCCTCCTCATGACAGGCACACTTATAAATAGACATGAGGGTGGTGTGGCTATGAGGCCAGCGTGTGTCATGAGGGCAGCTGAAGGCTGTGCAGGGACACTTTGGTGTGCGCTGTGGATGCAGGGTCGTGCGGGGGGGTTGGGCAGCATGTAACCCAGGCAGTGCTTGTGCTTAGTTGGAGGTAGTGTGGTGCTTAGCTAAAATGTGGCTTACTAATAAGGGTTTGTCCAAAGTAAAAATTGTTGGGGGGGGGCCCACTCTTGCTGCTATTGTGGCTGAATAGTGGGACCTGGGAACCTGAAATGCAGCCCAGCATGTTGCCCATCGCCTGCCCTATCCGTTTCTGTGTCGTTTCCATCACTTTCTTGGGTTTTGCAGATTTTCACCAATGAAAACCTTAGAGAGCATCGGTGATATACAAAAATTCTCGAGTCGCCCATCGACTTCAATAGGGTTCGTTAATCGAAACGAACCCTCGAGCATCGCGGAAAGTTCGACTCGAGCAATGAGCACCCAAGCATTTTGGTGCTCGCTCATCTCTATTCAACATGTTTCTAATATCCGAGCCCTTTTTCCACTAGAGGTCTGACGCGCTATGCTCAATCACGTGATGTTCAAAGACTTTCACGTCTGATGCCCTATGCTCAATCACCCCCTGGAACCTATACTCATGGATATCTTTAAATACACCTAATATCCGAGCCCTTTTTCCACTGGAGGTCTGAATCGCCCCCTTGAACCTATACTCATGGATATCTTTAAATACACAATAAATTTGCAACAACAACTTAGGTACCTATATCTATCGATTCTGTCCCTTGGTGTCACTTAAGATTACCCAAGACCTGAGGTAACAATGTCTATTGATGACAACCTAACAATTGTACATTGAAGTAACGACTGACCGCAGGACAGACTGCAATCAAACGTACCAAAACAGATCACGGTAGACATCATATATATGTATATATGTGACTTACCGCGCTGTATATAAGGGTGATCAGTCCTCTGACTTTGGCACGGCTGATATCATCAATCCAGGTCTGTGTCATAGTTCAATGATTATTATCAGCGTCAATCAATAAAATCCTGCCGACTACGCCAGTTGTTAAGGACCGCTGCACGGTCACATTAACCTTTCAGGCCTTGGGTTCCAAATCAATTCATATCTGGTGCACCAAGGAGGCCAAGAACTACACAAAGAGTCAGTTTCCAGTTCTCCTCAGATATGTGGAGAGAGCCCCGGCAAGTATACAGCTCACTTTGCTTAAGGCATACGTACTCTGAATCTTTATTAACTTTGCATAGCGTTTCTCAATACAGGAAAGGAATGTGTCATTAGTCACGGAGTTAATATCATTGGGTTAAAAAATAAAACATTACAGCATAGTGTGAGAATATATATGAAATGTCCTTCAAATGTTTATTCCTCCCAGACGTTATCTTGTCCCCCCTTGTGAGTTTGGATGGTCGCAGCATCTTGTTAGCATGATTCGTTCTTTTCCCAGAGCTCAGGGCGTGGGAGGGTTTCTTCTGATAACGATTGTACCAGGCTTGGTTCTCGGAAGAATAGAAACAAATCATTAGACATTGTACCGTATCTCATGCTCTAAAGTTATTTCTGCTTGAATTATTGTTTCACTACACACAAGCTTATTTATATATTATAATGCTCCATTTTGTATCTGGTGGCCATTTTGAGACAGATTCTTTATTTTTTATGGGCCTGTACCTTCTCAGTAGGAGAAGGGGAGGGATTAAGCATATTACATAATCAAGGTATATATTTACATACATTCTTGGCTATAAAAGTATTTACTCAAAGTAAAGCATTATTCTGGCAAAAACAAAATAACATCTGGAGATACATTTTGCAATCTCACACAATGTTACACAATGTTATACAATCAGAGGATAAACTCCCCCACACTGGCTATTCTGTTGGACATCCGATATCATTTCTGGAATATCTATGGCCTTCAGACTGTATCCACAATTCCAAGAAACGAATGTGATTTTAATTATCCAAAAATAGAGAATGCCAAAATACACTTATCTGTATTCTTAAGGGGAATGGTTTAAACGGCGGTCATATGAACTAAAGTTAGAGAACCATTAAAAATGAATATAACAAAAGAGACCAGGATGGATGAACACAAAACTTGAATACATACTTAGGCCTTAGTCACACGGGCGTTTTTTCCCGCGATTTGCAGATCACATGACGGATGCGCATCCGCAAATCGCGTGACCGGGGCCAAAAAATCGCCAGAAAAAACTGCTCCTAGCCGCGTTTCAATAGAAACGGGCCAGAGCAGTGCAGCGCTGTCCAGCGCATTGAATTCAATGGAGCCGGCAATACAGCCGTCTCCATTGAAAGCAATGCGCTGCGGGCGATCTCACAATGACTTTTCAGGAAGGGCTTAAATATATAAGCCCTTCCCTGAAATTCATCCAGAAATGTGTAAAAATAAACAAAAAAATATATACTCACCTGGTCCCGGCAGACGGAGTTCAGCCGCGGCCGGCGGCAGTTCTCCTGAACTGCTCTGAGTAGTATTCAGCAGTCGGGGATTTAAAATCCCCGCCTGCTGAATGAGCTGCCTCTGATTGGTCACAGCCTCACCAATCAGAGGCAGCTCTCACTTACCCATTCATGAATTCATGAATGGGTGAGTGAGTGCTGCCTCTGATTGGCTCAGCGCAGGGACCAATCAGGGGCAGCTCTCAGCTGTCATTCAGGAATGAATTCATGAATGGGTAAGTGAGAGCTGCCTCTGATTGGTGAGGCTGTGACCAATCAGAGGCAGCTCATTCAGCAGGTGGGGATTTTAAATCCCCGGCTGCTGGATACTACTCAGAGCAGTTCAGGAGAACTGCCGCCGGCCGCGGCTGAACTCCGTCTGCCGGGACCAGGTAAGTATATAGTTTTTTTTTGTTTTTACACATTTCTGGATGAATTGCAGGGAAGGGCTTATATTTGGCATGATGGCAGTCAGAATAATTCCTGGACCAATGTTTTAAAAGTTCCTACCTAACTCTAAGACCCTGAACAACAACCCCACTGTTATTTAATGTCTATGTCCTGTAATATCATAGCACTGTAGAAAGATCTCTAGTCCCCTCTTAAACTTGTCTTAGATTTTGCCATCACCATGTCCTCAGGCAGAGAGTTCCACAGTCTCATTGCTCTTACAGAAAAGAAACCCCTACTATATTGGTCATGAAACTTTCTTTCCTCTAAACGTAGTGGATGCTGTCTTGTTACCATCACAGTCCAGGGTATAAACAGATCATGGGCGAGATCCTTGTATTGTCCCCTAATGTATTTATACATAGTTATTTGGTCGTCCCTTAACCGTATTTTTTCTAGGATGAATAATCACAATTTTTATATGCTCTCTAGGTATTCCAGTCCTTCCATTGCATTTATTAATTTGGTTGCCCTTCTTTGAACCCCCTCAAGCACTGCAACATCTTTCCTGAGCACCGGTGTCCAGAACTGTACGCAGTATTCCATGTGAGGCCTGACAAGTGCCTTATATAGTGGAAGAATAATGTTCTCGTCCCTCGCCCCTATACCTTTTTTGATGCACCGCAAGGCTTCATTTGCTTTTGCAGCAGCTGACTAGCATTGATTGCTCCAGTTAAGTCTTCAGTAAACTTGTACCCCAGGTCTTTTTCCATATCACCTTTCCCTAGCAGTACCCCATTTAGTGTATATTAGTGACATCCGTTTCTCCTGCCCATGTGTAGAACCTTTCATTTATCAATATTGAACTTAATTTGCTATTTTTCTGCCCAAGCCCCCAGCTTATATAGGTCCTTTTGTAGCCGTACATTGTCCTCCGTTGTATTAATTATCTTGTATAATTTTGTATCCTCTACACATATTGATATTTTACTGTATAGTCCCTCTATCAGGTCATTGATAAATATATTGAACAGAATGGGGCCTAATACTGAACCCTGTGGCACCCGACTAGCAACGTGGCCCAATCAGAGTATGAACCATTTATTACTACCCTCTGCTTTCTATCTCCGAGCCAGTTCTTTACTCAGATACACGTTTTCGCCCAGACCGAGCTGTCTCATTTTATATATCAGCCAATTACGCGGCATGGTGTTGAATGCTTTAGAAAAATTCAGATATACAAGATCAATAGACTCTCCCAGGTCCAGCCTAGAACTTACTTTATTGTTGAATCTAATCAAATTGGTCTGACATGATCGATACCTCGTGAACCCATGCTGATGAGGAGTTATACCAATGTTTTCCTTGAGGTATTCTAGGATGGCATCTCTCAGAAACCCCTCGATTATTTTTCCAATTATGGAAATGAGACTTACCGGCCTGTAGTTACCAGGCTCCCCTCTTGACTCCTTTTTGTATATTGGAACTGTTAGGTTCGTCCTGACTCCTACTATTCTTTCTTACAGCAGTCTCAAGGTTACTGTGTCTTTCAACCAGCCTATGCGGATTTGCCATCAGCTTCCTATAGAAATCCTCCAGGGCTTTCCCACAATGCTGTGGTGGTCTTGCTCATTTCCTAGGTGACTGAACTCAAGCTGCTTGGTGCAGCTATTCTGTCCCTAGACAATTCTCTGCATATAATTTACTAGTTTATTTTGTGTCTTTTGTGTTCTCAGTTACTTGTGTGTTCTGCAGCTGGGTTGTTTGCCATGATATTTTCCTGTATCTGTCATCCCTGCATAGGACTGGCTCCGGTTTCCATCTAATGTCCATTCCTGCTAATCAGCACGGCTCAGTACACATGCTTCTGGATTTTATCCTCACCAGGTAGGTAGGGAAGTCTAGGAGCCAGGATCAGGAAAGGCAGCCAGGATCCCTTTACTGCCAGGGGTACCTCCAGCACAGGGACATCTAGCCCTTCTGAGTTCAGGGTAAGGCCTATTCTCCGTCCCTGTACTGAGTTCCCGCTTTTGCTCAGTCTTCTCAGTGTCAGCTGTCTCTTCTACCGGGTGGTTCCATTTGGCAGGGAGACACAGTGAATCCACAACACACATAACAGGAACCACATAGGCAATACACCAATCCAGTGGTATAACTCGATAGTGTCCCTAAATATAAGAAATAGTGAGTGATCATGTCACTTTGTTCCCATTGAACCCCTGGGTGTATTCCATCTGGGCTCGGCGATTTGTCGATTTTAATCTTTTTTAACTGGCACTGCACTTCATCCCGAGTCAGGCAGGTGATATTTTTTCGGGGGTTCCTTTTATCCCCCTGCATCTCGTGTGACATTTCTTTTTTCTTTGTGAATACACTTGAGAAAAAAGTATTTAATAGATTTGCCTTCCCCCATCATCTTCTATGATTTCTCCTGCATTATTTTTTAAAGATCCAGTGTTCTCAGTGCAAATCGTTGCTAAAGCTTACAATGAATTGAGGCTTGTAAGAGACGCCTAAAACAATACAAAAGGATTTTGAGGGTATGTCAAAAGTAAAAAAAATTCAAAGATGCTATCGAGTTTTTACAGGATGAAAATGGTGATCACATGAGATAATTATCCCCTCTACTCCTCCTCGGTCAGACCTCATCTGGAATACTGTGTCCAGTTCTGGGCGCCACAATTTTAAAAAGACATTGACAAACTGGAGCAAGTTCAGAGAAGAGTTACCAAGAGGGTGAGCGGTCTGCATATCATGTCCTATGAGGAACGGTTAAAGGATCTGTGAATGTTTTTAGCTTGCAAAAAAGAAGGCTGAGAGAAGACTTAATAGCTGTCTACAAATATCTGAAGGGCTGTCACAGTGCAGAAGGATCAACCCTATTCTCATCTGGACAAGGAAAGACTAAAAGCAACAGGATGAAACTGAAAGGGAGGAGACACAGATTAGATGCTAAATAGTGAGGATGATCAATGAGTGGAACAGGTTGCCATGGGAGGTGGTGAGTTCTCCTACAATGGAAGTCTTCAAACAAAGGCTGGACAGAAGTGTCTGAGATGATTTCGCGAATCTAGCATTGGGCAGGAGTTTTGACCCAAAGACCCAAGCGGTCCCTTCCAACTCTATGACTCTGTGATACTAAATTAAATTGGCATATTTAGATGTGTTTCTTACAAGCATTAAAAATAATTATCATAGCATGCACTACTTTATTTTCATACCATGGACCAAATTCGCCTATGAAAGCCTGTGGGAATGTAAAATAACACTGAAAATTTATATGAGTATTCATTGCGTTTTTAATGCATGGTCATAAGACAGTGGAAAAAAGTTACATCAATTTTGTTACCTTGCGTGTTTTTTAAGCGTGTATGAAAAAGACAGTAATATGGTTGCAACATGGATGGTAAAAACTCACACATGCACCAAAAAAGCACTGTAGCATGGTGAAATAAGTCAAGAATGGGAGGTATGTGTCACAGAGGTTGTTGGCCTCCATAATGTAGGCCTGGGTGACTCCCACTCCAGTTAATATCTCAGGCAGAAGCCCAGGTGAGACTCAGGCTCCTTTTGGATTTTAAAAAGGCTGTAGAGGGTGAAGGTGTGTATGTGCCGCTGCTACTTTTCAGGGAGCAAAGGATAGAATATTGATTCCCCAAAAGAAATATGCAGTGGTATTCCTAAATGATATTGTCATATTCAGCCAGGATTGGGAGAAAAACCTGGATAAGGTTCAGGCTGTGTTGAACTTGCTCAGAATAGCTGGCTTCATGATAAACCCCACAAAAATGTGCATTGAGCTATATAGTAGGAAAGAGTTTGATCAAGCCCCCAATCAACAAAGTTGAAACCATACAGAACTGGCCATGTTATGGTGTGGCACTACTATAACTTCCAGACAGTATGCCCACTGTCTTGGGGTTATATTCGACCCCGATCTCTCCTTTACCCCCTACATCCAATCTCTCGCCCTAATGTGTCACCTGTGCCTAAAGAACATTGCAAGAATTCACCCCTTTCTCACATAGACACGCTAAAAATGCTCACTGTTGCCCTCAACCACTCTTGGCTTGATTATTGCAACTCACTACTGATCGGCCTTCCTTGCATCAGACTCTCCCCTCTCCAACCCATCCTGAATGCGGCAGCCAGGCTCATCTTCCTGTCCAGCCACCCCTCTGATGCCTCTTCCCTGTGCCAGTTACTGCACCGATTCCCTGTCAAATACAGAATTCAATTCAAACTTACTACCTTCATCCATAAAGCTCTCCATAGCACCGCGCCACCCCACTTTGCTTCACTCATCTCAATCCATCACCACCCAGTCTGCGCCCTATGCTCTGCTAACAAAATCAGATTAAGCGCTCCTTTAATTAAAACCAGTCATTCCCACCTCCAAGATTTCTCCAGAGCAGCACCAGTCCTCTGGAATGGTTACCCCATACTATCCGGGCAATCACTGACACACAAAACTTCAGTCGTGCTCTAAAAAAGCACCTCTTCAGGTGCTACCTGTCCTACTGACTGCAATCCCTGCCAGCCACCATCAACCACCCCCTGCAGTCATACTGATTCAGCAACTATACGGCCTGACCATTGCCTATGTGTATAGCATCCCTCACTCTCCACCTCACCATACCATGCACATCTCCAGCCCTTTACCTTCTGTGTCACCCCATTATTTAAAACGAAAAAAAGGTTTGGTACCGTGTTAGCCAGTAGAGCAAAATGTGATTGTTCCCAGCAAGCGAAACAATATAATCCTGTAGATTTGAGACCTTTTAATGGATAACAAACATACATGATCTTATTGCAAGCTTTCGAATCTTCTCAGAATTATGCCTGAAGATGAATTCTGAGAGGATCTGAAAGCTTGCAATACCCATTAAAAGGTCTCATATTTACAAGATTACTTGGTTTCATCTACTGAGAACAACCACATTATCTGTAGTATGTAAGCTCATTGGAGCAGCACGCTCACACTTATGCTGGGTTCTCACGGGACTTTTTTGACCGTGGAAATCTCACAGTTTTGCTGCAGCGAAAAACCGCAAGATTTCCGCGGGATATGCGCATCTTCAAAACCCATGGCACTTAGCCGTGGGTTTTGGAGCGGCTTCGCCGCATGCTTTTCCGTTGCGGCGCCGCAACGGGAAAAAATAAAGAATTGACATGCCCAAATCCTGAATCTGAATGAGCGACTGGCAACACTGAGATCCATTGGCATCATGGAAAGGAGTTTGCTGCTCACTGAGCAGGCGCTTGCTGAGGTAGAGGCTGGGCAGATGGTAGTACGGAGGGAAGAGAATCAGGGGGGCTAGTCCTGAACTGGCACAACCCAACAAATTTGCAAAGTTGGCAGATGAGTGGGATGCCATTACAGAGCCAGCACCACTGCACGCTGCAGCACAACATGCCCTCTGAACGCCAGGGAGATGACTGCTCCAGTGAGAAGGGGACAGGGAGCTCAGGGCAGGCTAGGCAGATCCTAGTGGTGGGGGACTCAATTATAAGGGAGACAGGGCAATCTGCCACAAAGACCAGGATCATCAAACGGTGTGTTGTCTGCCTGGCGCTTGAGTTCGACACATCGTGGATAGGATTGACAGATTGCTGGGAGGGGCTCGTGAGGATCCAGCAGTCATGGTGCACATTGGCACCAATGAACAAATTAGAGGTCGATGGAGGGCCCTCAAAAATGATTTCAGGGATCTAAAATCCAAGCTTAGGGCGAGAACCTCCAGGGTAGTTTTTTGGAAATACTACCTGCACCAAAAGCCACACTAGAAAGGCAGCAGGATCTTAGGGAGGTAAACAAGTGGCTCCGAAGTAGGTGTAAGAAGGAGGGGTTTGGGTTCCTGGAGAACTGGACTGACTTTGCTGTCGGCTACAGGCTCTACCATAGGGACAGGCTGCATCTCAATGGGGAGGTTCCAGCTGTGCTGGGGGAGAAGATGGCTAGAAGGCTGGAGGAGTGTTTAAACTAGGGACTGGGGGGAGGGCAAACAGATAAACATGGGGTAGACAGTGTCGATAGCGACCTGGGTCCAAGTAATGGGAATGGGAGTCGAGCAGGGGGTGGGGTTAGTACAGTTAGAACAGAACAGAACAGTTAGAATGGTACTATTGGCTGACAGAACAGCCAATAGTACCATTAGTAGCAAAATAAATTTAAAGAACAAAAAGAACCGTATTAAATTGTATGGCTACGAATGCAAGAAGTCTGATTGGCCAAGTGGGCGAGCTTAAAGTGAGAATGAATAATAAAAATTACAATATAGTTGGACTAACGGAAACATGGCTTGATGATAAGTGCAATTGGGCGGTCAATTTACAGGGTTACAATCTCTTCGGAAGAGACCGTGGTGAACAGAAATGGGGAGGGTTGTGTCTGTACGTTAAATCGTACTTAATGTCGAGGCTACGGGAGGATATAGGTGCAGGAGATATTGTCTTCATTCAGCCTAACATACTATGTTACTATATTGCTATGCTGCTTCCCGAGAATCCGCGCTGCAGCGCCAGCTAATGCCGGCTTTGCGGCAACGGATTGTCCGACCCATGTGGATGAGATTTTTGAAAAATCTCGCCCACATGGCTGGCTAATCCTGGGATTAGTGGCCACAGGCCGATTTGCCGCAGCGAAATTCCGCGGCAAATCCGCCATGTATGAACCCAGTCTTACTGTTTCCATCAATCGATTACTACATGTAACAGTGGTTTTTGTATCTGTTCTTCCCCTGTTTTATAAGCGCTGTGTAATATTTTGGTGCTATATAAATAAAGAATATTATTAGAATGTCCTCTGCCAAAAAAAGTGAGAGCTTTTTTGGGGGGATGGCAGGCTATTACATACACTTGGTCCATAATTTGTCTATGGTAACAGAGCTCTAACTGAGCTCACAACGGGAAACAAGAAGTCGGTCATGGCTCAATGGTCAACAGAAGCTGAACGGGCTTTTTTGGAACTAAAACTTGTGTTGTGTCAGCAGCCTGTCTTGATGGCACCTGATTTCACAACAAAAGTTTGTAGCTTAGACTGATGCATTAGATGTCGGCCTAGGAGCCGTCATGTCCCAGGAAGTTAACAAGAGCATCCTGAGATGTTTTTTGAGCCGGAAGCTTACCCCCTGAGAGAAAAAAGATGCTATCATTGAGAAAGTGAGATTAGAAGTAAAATGGTCACTGGACTCACTGAGATATTATCTGCTGGGAAGTAAATTCAAGCTAGTCTCTGATTATGCCCCCTTAAAATGGCTGAGTAAGAAAAAGGTAATAATGCCAAAATGACATGGTGGTTTTGGTGTTACAGGAGTTTGAGTTCTATATAGAACATAGGCCAGGGAAACTACGTGGCCAGGGTCCATTGTTCAGTGGCAGTTGCTGACCAGGGGGAGGCGGAGGGAGGTATGTAGCAGGTGAGAGTAGAAGTTCAGAATGGGAGGTATGCATCACAGAGGTTGCTGGCCTCTCTAATGTAGGCTTGAGTCACTCCCACTCAAGTCCAGAGTTTACACCTGAGCCAGGTAGCGCTCAGGAACCTTTTGGATTTTAATCCCTTAGTGACCGGCCTATCATGTTTTTACGTTCTGTAAGGCCGGCCTATGTATGAAGAGAGGTCACGCGGTAATCTCCCTCCATTTAGTGCAGCAACCGACTGTTTCTTACAGCTGACACCCAGTGGCAACAGCTCCGATAAGCCACGCAGCTCATCGGAGCTGTTAACCCTTTATATGCTGCTGCCAGTTCTGACTTCAAATTCCCCAAACGATGTTCTGGGGTCCCGTATGGCCCCCTGTGATGAGATCGCAAGGAGCCATGCGGGTGTCATGGCAGACGGGGCCTTCCGTGGTAAACCTTGATAGAATGCTTGACTGATCGTAGTATGATATAATGCTATGGCCTTAAATCATACTGCAAGAGCAATCAAAGCATCGCAGGTTGGTGTTCCCTGTGGGGACTAAGAAAAAAAGTAAAAATAAGATTAATAAAGTTTTACTAATTATTAAAAAGTTTAAAAAAACAACTTTTGCCATATTTATAAAAAAAATCTAAATAATAAAACAAAAATACATATTTGGTATTGGCGCATCCGTAAAAGTCCGATCTATCAAAGTAATGCATTATTTATCCCACACGATGAACGTCACCAGAAAAAAAAATACACCAGAAATGCACTTTTTTGGTCACCCTGTCTCCAAGAAAAAATGCAATAAAAAGCAAACAAAAAGGCATATGTATTCCAAAATGGTAGCAGCGATTTTAATATTACAAGTCCCATAGACCCCTGCAGAAAAAAAAACACTGCGAATTTCGCAGTGGAAAAAAAACTGTAGTGGGTAGTCACCCTTCTATTGGAAAACGGCGATCACGTGACCAGGGGCCGCAAACTGCAGGCCCCCGTGAAATATTCAGGCTCTTGGCTATATTGGGTAGTCAGGAGCAGGGAGATTTTAAATTACCCTGGCAATCTGCCTTTTTTGCACATGCGTCCGCCATCTTGGCGGTGGGCATGTGTGCAGAAGCCGTGGTGAGGTCCACAAATAAATCTGGGGCCTTTGGTACGTAATTTCATCTCCCCTCACTGATATGATCCATGAGGGGAGATGAAACTTAAGCTTTTTAAAAACTTTAAGACTTTTTTTCGCTTTACATGATCACTGTTATCCATTGGATAGCAGCGATTATGTGACCGGGAACCACATACAGCGGCTCCCGGTGAGATCTCTCTGCTCCCAGCTACACATGGGAGCCGGGAGCCAGAGAGTTTTCAAATTTTCCAGACCACGCCCTTCTGTGCACACGTCCGACGTATGACATCTGGCTGGGGGAGGTGGTCCCACGGCCCAGAATTGTAGCTCCATGTTGCAGGCTACCTATGGAGCTTTTACATCCTTAGCTTGCAGGGCCTTAATCCCTGCAGGAAACATGTTTCTACGTCCTCAGGGATTAAAGCCCAGCTGGCTAGAATGTAAAAAGGCAATGGGCTGGCCACCAAGGGGTTAAAAGTACATCATTCCTTTAGCGTGTTTAGATTATCACAAAGGAATGCAAAAATGCAATTTATAATAATGCACTTTTCTTAAACAAATGTCCTTGTATTACATCGTTCTTTCTCATCACAGTTCACAAAGCAACAAGGCAACACCTTATAATGATCTGTTCCTTTAAACTAAACAAATGTACCGTATATACCGGCGTATAAGACGACTTTTGAACCCCGAAAAATCTGCTCTGAAGTCGGGGGTCGTCTTATACGCCGGTAATACAAAAAAAAAAAAGTGTCAAAAAAAAAAAATCATTACTCACCTCCCCCGGCGTTCTGTCGTGCTCCGGCAGGCTGTCGCTCCCTCCTGGTCCCCGGCAGAGCATTGCTTTCTGAATGCGGGGCTTGAAATCCCCGCCTCCAGAAAGCTAATACACACGCCGTCAGCCAGTTACAGCCATTCAATGACATCATTGAATGGCTGTGATTGGCTGAAGGCGCACGTGTGTTAGCAATCACACCCATTCAATGATGTCATTGAATAGTGTGATTGGCTGAAGCCACATGTGTTTTAGCCAATCACAGCCATTCAATGATGCCATTGAATGGCTGTAACTGGCTGACAGCGTGTGTATTAGCTTTCTGGAGGCGGGGATTTCAAGCCCCGCATTCAGAAAGCAATGCTCTGCCGGGGACCAGGAGGGAGCGACAGCCTGCCGGAGCGCGACAGAACGCTGGGGGAGGCGAGTACTGATTTTTTTTTTCTCCACTGTATTACTGGCGTATAAGGTGAAAGTTGGGGGGTCGTCTTATACGCCCCATCGCCTTATACGCTGGTATATACGGTAATCATGTAATTCAGATAGACTAGGAATTATGCCAGAACATCTACTAGATGTACCCTTTCAAGGCTTCATCTTCTCACTTTAATTATTTTATGTTACATCACTGAAAATAAATTCTCTTTGAAATGCTTATTATATGCACACACCATAGCCTTACACAGTGAAATGCTTATATTTTGATTGGATGCTGAGGGGGCGAGGATGGCTCGTGATCAGTTCCTGTCAGTATCAAACTTACTATATAGGATGTACTAAATTTGCTTCAGAGGAAGCATATGGAAACATCACTTGTGTGTTTCTCATGCAGAAAGTGTCCTTTAGATAGTTATTCATCCTGGGAATGACAAATGTAGCAGGAAATTCCAAATTCCGAAATGGCCCAGTGTAGTTTGTGCTCAATTATGTTACTAATAATGGACACTATGGGAGTTCCAAAAGGGAACCAAATACGCCAAAGACTGGACTTTGGATGTGGACTGTATTGGGCTGAATGTGATGTGGGGAAACCACGGATACCTTGTTCTTCATCCCTTGTCTACTGTTCCTTGTTCTTGGCTCCATGTCTTCCCTGTCTAGTCCACCCTGTGTTTTGTACCTTCCCCAATTAGTTTCCTATATAAATCTTCTCCTTACTTGAGCATTAATTGTGTACAGTACCTCTAACCAATCCATCCCCCTGCCTTCCTGCTCCTCTACAACTGATCCTACATTTTGTGCACCAGACCCTGTTTATGCCTCTCGACTACATTACTGCTAAACTCTCTGTGCCTCACCGTCATGCCATGTACCTGACCCCGGCTGCCTCCTTGACCACTTTTCTCGCCAGCAGTGGCTACAACAAGTGACTCTAGTCCTGTGCCAGATCATGATAGAATAAAAACACACAAAACATGAGTCCATGGTAGCCACCTTGAAAAAACAGGTCACTGAACTGAATCGGGTTCTGTGGCAGCTATCAAGAGAAGGTTTCTAGCTTACAAGGTGGATATGTTAAAGTGACAGATACTTGAGTAGCGGAGTTCAGATGCAGAGGTTCTTATGCCCTTACCATCAAAATTTGGTGGGGACCGCTGCCAGTACTGAGGATTTTAGAATCAATGTCACATTTGTTTCCAGATAACAGGAAAAAGGTGATGTTTATTATTAACCTGCTGGAATGTAGAGCTATCCCTCTATTTTGTTATCCCTATCAAGATAATTATGGGAAGCAGCAAAATCTTAGGCACTACCATGTTGGATTCAGGAGTAGGAGGGAACTTAATGGACCGTCAATATGCTCTTGATAAACATATTGCAACCAAAGTTAAAACTGAACCCGTTGACATGGAAATGGTGTACTGGCCCCCTCTGGTTTCTGGACCCGTTACTCAGGAGACAAGGGAATTGGAAATTCTATTCCGTTTAGGCATATCTACAACCTTTTGGAACCAGAGTTAAAAGTCTTTCTGGAATATTTGGATCAAAATCTAAAAAGGGCTTCATCCGACCCTCTTCTTCCCTAGCTAAAGCACCCATATTCTTCACTGAAAAGAAAGCTGCTACTCTTCGACCATGCATTGACCATCGGGAACTAAATAAAATTACTATCAAGAATCGTTACCCGCTCTCTTTAAGGCCGCCTGCAGACGAGCGGGTCGGATCCGGCAGCGAGAATTCTCGCCGCGCGATCCGACCCGAGCGCCTGCAGGGACGAGCGCGTACTCACCCGAGCCTGGCGGCCCCGGCTCTTTCATGTGCCGGCTGCCGCGCAGCCGGCGCATGCGCAGACCGGAGCCGGCGGCCGGGTGAGTGCGTGCCCCGCAGAAAATTAGAACATGCCGCGGTTTGTTTGCCGCGCGAGACTTCGCGCGGCCAAACCGCTGCCGTCTGCATAGGAGTGCGTACTTTAATGCACTCCTATGCAGACTTTCAGCGGCGGAAATCCCGCGGGAAATCCCGCGGCGGGATTTCCGCTCGTGTGCAGGCGGCCTTATTCTGAAACTGCTGGAGAGGCTCCGTGCAGCCAAAGTGTTTACAAAATTGGATCTCAGTGGGGTATATAATTTGGTATGGATCTGCCCCGGGTGATATATGGAAGACTGCAACCAGAACAAGATACTAATACTTGCCATTCGGGCTTTGTAACGCTGCTGTTCCCTTTCAACATTTTATTAACAATTTTTTACGAGACTTATTGGATCAATTTGCGGGGGCCTACCTCAATGACTCCCTTATTTTCGCTGACAACGTGGAAGAACATCGTAACCATGACTGGATGGTCATGGAGCGACACCAAAAGAACCACCTCTATATCATATTACATCAATGTCAATTTTAACAAACCCGGATGCAGTTTCTGACGTATATCATCTCTGCAAACGGTCTAAGTATGGATCCTAACAAGGTTAAGGCTGTTGTAGAATTGCCTGTTCCCAAGAACTTAAAAGATGTTCAATGCTTTGTCGGGTTTGCAAATTTTTACAGGTAATTTATAAAGGTCTTTGCAAAAAACCATCCTGCCTATCATCATTCTCATGAAAAAAAAATGCAAGCCTTTTCTTGATCCCCAGAGGCGCAGAATGCCTTTTGAAAGATTCAAGACACTGTTTACGTCAGCATCGGTACTGGTCCAGCCAAATCCACAATTGCCCTTTGTCATTGAAGTTGACGCCTCTGACTCGGCAGTCGTTGCTAACCTGTCACAACGCTTTGGAGATGAAATTCAGCTGCATCAGTGTGCAGTTCTATCATACATCTTATCGCCTACAGAAATAAACAACAACATTAGGAATAAGGAACTTCTAGCCATCAAGGTAGCTTTCTCTGAATGGAGACGCGTTCTGGAGGGAGCTCATCATCCAGTGACTGTTCACACAGACCATAGAAATTTAATTTCCTCATACAGTCCAAAGAGTATCAGTGAGACAAGAATGATGGGCCTTATTCTTTTCGAGATTCAACTTCATTGTCTCTTGCTGACCAGGTTCCAGGAACGATAAGGCTGACACCTTGCCGAGGATTCTGGGTGAATCAGGGGAGGAGGTTGAGAGGAACAGTACTATTTTAGTCCCTAAAAATTTGGTGGGAATTCTTAATCCTAAAGAATTGCTAACAAGGGTTAAAGAAGGGTATGAAAGTCACTCTTTTCTCAAGCAACCTTCTAAGAAAGCACATATTTTTTACAAAAAGAAGTTCTGAATGCAAAAAACAGACTGTATGTTCCAGACAGAGGCCAACTCGAAGTCCTAAAACAGATCCATGACTCCAAACTTGTGGGCCATCCTGGGATCAAAGACCTTAGAGCTTCTGGGGGCGTGGCCAAGCTTGCAGAGAAGAAAGTCGCATCTTCCCTGAGTTCCTGAACACCGGAGGATTTACTGCATCCCGGGGCTCTTACAAGCTGTCTGATACCCTCCACACCACCACAGAAGACATCTCCGAGGTGCAGGGAACATTTTAAGAGGCTTCTCGGCGGAATCACCCGAGTCCAGGATTTTGGGCCTAGTCGCCAGCTCTAAGCCGCAGCCTAAATTTTCAGGCGGGGACGCAGCGTGGCCCGTGGAGAACCACCTGGGGAGTCTCAGACACCGGAGAGGATAGCGAAGCTACCCCCAAAGCGTTCCGGACCATCGGTGGCTGCGGAGAACGGGGAACTGAGGTCTGGCAGACACTTAGCGACGGAGCCGCGACCCGACCAGGACGGTCCCGCGGGCACAGGCTGTGGCGCCCAGCGTGAAGGAGAGGTGTAGCGGGAGCACCGCTAGCCAGTGAGTACCAGGGGACCCCATAGAAACCAACCACGCTGGGTGCGGGGGAATAACTGTGTTCGCTGTGATACTCATAGCGCCCCCCCCTTTTTGGCAGGAGCTGCATCTCCACCGGGCTCCCTCATTTCCCGCCCAAACTTGCCGCCATCTTCTCCCCTCACCCCCAGCGGTCCCCCCAGCTATATGGGAACAGAAGAAGAGAGACCATCATAAAGCGACTTATCCACAACATCACTTCTCCTGGCTGAAACCGCCGAGAGGTGGATGATTCTGAAAGAGCACAGCTCTAATTTTTCTGAACTGACAAACTCAGCTCTACTACCCAGCAACTTTCATGCATAATTTTTTACTAAACTGAAAGTATATATACTGCCAGGAGGTGGATGATTCTGAAAGAGCATAGCTCTAATTTTTTCTTGAACTGACAAACTCAGCTCTACTATTCAGCAACTCTCTTATATAAGCTTCACCCAGCCTGAAGGTGTATGGAGGAGCACCGCACCAATTTTTATGGAACTCACTAAGTAAGCTCTACAACCAAACAATCCTTTATCAATACTTTAAAGACTTTTGCATGAAAAGTCCATTCTCGGGGGCAGAGCCTGTCCGTGGAGAGTAATGGCCCTCTGAACTCAGAGCCCCATTGCACTGGCACAATTCGGGGCCCACATCAGCGGCGATCCTAACTAAAAAATGGTCAAGATTAATAAAGAAAAAGGGGGAGACCACCAAAGCACACCCCCCCCCCCCCATCCGGCTAGAGGACAATCAGACCTACAAAGGTTCCTAAAGGACCGATCTACACGCTCACCCCACGCCCCAGGCAAACTGACACAGGCCCAACAAAATGCAGCAACAATAAAGACCTTAGAGCTTCTGCTTTGCTTCTTTTGGTGGCCCAATTGCAAGGACAGAGGGCATGAACTAGGGTGAAGAAGCTTTTCTGTACCTCAGTTAAGAAAGCATGTTCATTGGCCCACAGATTTGTCATCTTCTTAAAGACAAACATTTTGAGCAAGTTCTTCAGGGACATGAGAAAACAGCATTTAAAGATTTTTTGCATGGTTTCTTGGGAAATGGAAGAGTTGGCAACTATGTTGAGATTGTGAATAAACTTCTAGAAAAGTACCATTAGGTACTTTTAGATTAGGTTGCAACATGTCACTCAAAATCCATTTCCTGCATTCTCACCTGCACTTCTTCCCTGACAACTGCAGTGCCGTAAGTGACAAATATGGAGAGTGATTCCATCAGGATATATCAAAAATGGAATGAAGGAATTAGTGAAAAAGGTATGCTTCTCCGCTTGCGGGCAACTGTTGGACAGTGACAAGAGATGCCCCAGAAAAGTGACTAGCAAAGAGAATCCATTCACTTGATTAAGCCCATTTATTTAGTGTATCTATAAAACCAGAGTTAAGCCTACTAAACAAAATATAATGTCACATTCATTTTCCTCAAGCCAAAATTAGGGTAGTTTAGTGATTTTAAGAAAAGAAATGCCCAATGTTCACCGGCGGATTTGATTTGTGGAACCCTCGAGATTCGCAAACCAAGCTGCCCATAGGAAGGAAGTATCAACATCCGCAAAAGTTAAAAGCATGCGGATGTAATTTTTTCCCGATGAGCAGATCGCATGCGCGGGAAGAAAACGCAGCACGCTCTATTTGTCTGCGGATCCGTTGAAGTCAATGGAAGCCATCTGATCCGCAGCACAGCCACAGCTGTCACTGTGAATGTGCCGCAGATCTGCGGGAAAGCAGGAGATTTTTTTTAAAAATGCACTCCGCATGCGTCCGTCATGTTGCCCGGCGCACCCAGATGCATCTGCAGTGCTGAAGAAAGAAAATCCGTGCGGCACAGAGGAGACCCACACTGGATCTGGACAAGAATGAAAATGTCTTTTTCTGTCCATGTCTGCGGGCACGGCCAAATTCCATTGCGGGATTCAGTAAATGGAATCCATGCGTGCAAGTAGACATGAGGCTAAAGAGCTTCAAAGCATATTTTTAGTATTTGGATTTGAGATTTTTGTATCTTAAAAACCAGAGTTAATAAACGAAATCTAATGTCATATTTGTGTTTTGTGAGTTGTGACCCAAAATTAGGGTGGTTTTAAGTATTTTGAGAAAGGAAAAAATTTCAAGCTGCATTTTTGTTATCCACTGTTATTAAACTAGTGTTGCCTGGGATTTAAAATAGAACGAAAGACACATTAACATGGATTGAGATTTTAAAGAAAATCTCTGTTGTCCATATCAACCAATCACAGCGCAGCTTTCATGTCACTTCAGCAGTATAATATATAAAAACCAATCACAGCGCAGCTTTCATGTCACCTCAGCGGTATAACAAATGAAAGCTGGGCTGTACGACACGAACAGACAGATGTTGCTTTAGAATTTAAACAAAGGCACATTAACATAGATTGAGATTTTAAAGAAAATCTGTGTTGCCTAAGCGCAGTTTTAATTTTACCTCTGCAGTATAAGAAATACTAACCAATCAGAGAGCATCTCTGATAAGCAAGGTTTATTCTTAACTGCAAACTGATATGGGGAATAAAGAATGCTTGTGTCAAAGGGCAATTTTGGCACCAACTAATAAAACTGTAGGGCAGATAAATGAAAAATAATTTCACAAGTCGAAGGAGAAATTGTAGAGTATCTGTGGGTGGATAATGCTATGGACACTGAACAAGTCGCCTCATACCCTGTAGAGTTCCTTCACTCTTTGGACTTGTCAGAAGTGTCTTCCCATAAGTTGAGGTTAAAAGTTGGTATTCTGGTTCTATTAATGCATAATCTTGATGTGCCAAAACTGTGCACATGATTGCAGATTACACAATTAGGGCGAAATATTGTAAGAGCCGTTATAATGACTGGAGTAACAAAAGGAGAAAGTGTTTTAATTCCATGCATTTCGATAATACTGATGGATTTGCCTTATCAATTCAAGAGGCTTCAATTCCCTCAAAAATAGCATTTGCGATGACAATCAATAAGGCTCAAGGGCAAACACTTAGGGTAGCAGGTGTACATTTAGAAAAAAACATGTATTTCTCATGGGCAATTATATGTGCCATGCTCACGTGCATATAGCCCACAAAACCTTTATATCCTAGCAAAAGATGACAAAACCAAAAATGTAGTGTACAGAACTGAGCTAACATATCATATTGCAGTTACATTCCTTTCACTATTTCATTTTTTTTACATTTCAATATACAGCAAAACATAGATTAGATTAAAAAAAAAAAAAAATTCCACGTGGACAAAGTCTCGGGTAACAAGCTAGTATACATATATATTCTTGATGTGTGCGCAACACAAGTACACAATATATTGGGTTTTATGTATTTGAAAAGTATTGAATTATGATGCTAAAACAGTAAGGAAAAAATTGTGTACTTCAGAAACCTGATAAGTACAGTACAAATAGGGGGGCGTGGCTTAGCCAGCAGAGGAAGTGGTCGCACAGAAGCTCAGCTCCTGTGATCCGGGCGGATAAAAACCTTTTCCAGGCATAATTGTCCGAGGGAGACACCGCTGAATACCTGCATCAGCAGCTCTGCAAGCTAAGGAGCAGGAAGAGACGCTCCGGACAACTGAGGGATGCCGTTAACGGCCGGGGCCTACTACCGCTAGTGAAGCCGGGGCCTAAATTTCCGGAGGGCCGGGAGGCACGCGGTGCGCCGGAGGCACGGAGAAACACCAGTCAGTGCCAGCGGCGGGCTACCACACGGAGCCCGGAGAGGGACCTCCAGGAACAGGTTTGTAGCGGGTTGTGGGGGGCGCGCTCGTCTCCCAGAGCGCGGCACAGCGGAGGCCCATGCAGAGGCGGGAAAAGAGTGAAGCGGCAGCAGCGGCGCCATTAAGACGGGAGGCAGGGGAAACATCCCCGATACGGTCTGGGGGCATTATTGTTAGCGCCTGGGAGTTGTGAATAACTGCCATCCGAAGGGAACAGACAACTACCCATCAAGAGTCTGCCATCGGGACTGGGTGCTACCCCCTCCCCCTCCACCCCCTCCAGCTCCGGTCTGCATAAATTGCATAAGTTGCACTTTTTCAAAGGAAGACCAGAACAAGAAAGGTCATACTCAGTCTGACTCCTCGGAGCAGATCTGAGACCTATATCAAGAGACATTTTGTCCTGCTAAAGTATTAAAGTTCAAAAGCTGACAAGCAATAAAAGCGCCAAATAACACAGAGAGCTTGCAGCTATTCAGTCCAAGCATGCTCAACTAAAACTGATCTCTCTGCCTACCTGGCTGACCCTTAAAGAGGGGCTAATATCTTAAAAATTTTAACCTTACACAGGCCTAGCCTGAATTTTTGCATCACTGCAGAACCCTGTAGCTGGATCTGCAGATCAAAGCTCCCCTCTCCAATCTCAGAGGATTTCTTCTAACCCGTGGACTCTGAAATTGGCGATAAAGCTAAACTCCCCACAGGCATAGCCTGAATTTTTTACAGAACTGCAAGCAGCAGTTCTCCAGAACAAATATACTAGGAGCCTCGTTCAGGCGCGCACCGCCCCATTTGACACTCTCGGGGTGTTGAAGCAGTTTGAGAGACAATCCGATCCAGCTGTACGCCTAAACCCGCTTGGCACTTTATATCCATTAATATCCTGCAATTAGCCGAGCATTTCATCTAAGGATCACACCTCCCAAATGGCCCCGTAAAAGGGCAGGCTGGGTGAAGAGCCCCATCGCATGATTAAGATTAAACCGTAACCCTCGCAATGGGTAAAAACAGCAGAGACAAAAGCAATGACTCCTTATCTACACCACATCCTTCTAAGAGTCAATCAGATATGCAAAAATTCTTAAAAGAAAGAGTCTCAAGATCTCCGTTTCCCCCCAGCAAAAAGTCATTGATTCTAACAGTCCCTGCTCCGCAAAGCAGTGAAAGAGAAGGAGAAGAGTCCTCAGAGGAAGAAGATAATGGTCAAATATCAAAAAGCTTTATGAGGGAATTAATGTCTAACTCTCTACAGCCAATCAGAAATGACCTCTCAGAGATCAAAGATGAAATCAAGGCCATGACAAAAAGGGTGGAGACCCTCGAATCTTCTTCTTCCAAGATTATCCAACACTCCACCGAAATAGCTCATCTGGTAAGAGAACACCATCAACATCTAAACCAAGTTCTTATATTACAAGAGGACATTGAAAACCGTAATAGACGGAATAATATAAGATTGAAAGGTCTCCCAGAATCGTGGGCGTCTGAAGTATTACCAAAGATTGCTACAGAACTGTTCACCCTTCTTGTAGGTCAAGACAGAGCATCAACTATCTATAGAGCGGATCCACAGATCCCTGAGACCTATGCCCACAGGCGCAGAACCGCCAAGAGATATAATATGCAAACTCCTAAACTACCCAGATACACAAGCGATATTAAACGCCTCCAGAACCATCAAAGATTTACAGTATGAGGGGGCACCTATACAAGTGTATCAGGATCTTGCGCCAACAACCTTGGCCAAACACCAGCTGATGAGACCATTATTAGAGGCACTCCGGGCCAAAGACATTCGATACTCTTGGCTCTTCCCGTTCGGATTGGGAATAAATCTAAGAGGCCGAAGGATAAATATCCGTTCCCCTGAGGATCTCCAAAAATGCTGGCATCTACTAGAAATTGAGCCAATCGAGATCCCGTGTTGGCTTCGCTACCTGAGCCAGCGACTCTCCCAGAGCTACCTAGCGCGGATTCAGAGCCTCCCCAAGGAAGTTCACGATCCCCTAGGGAAAAAAAGAAAAGACCCAAGGATGGCCCACCAAGGGAAGACACCTGAGAAGGAAGGGAGCCGTTAACCTTACCATTCTGAGAGTAGGGGTTCAATGATGATGTTTATGGGAACCTCTATAAAGAAGGACTTTATCTCTGCATATTTTGCATAAGTGATGGGGCCTGACCACATGGCACAGGCCCAGTTAAAGATAGTTACTTACTGTTTTTATTCATCTGTTTGAATACTGTCTCAGTTGAGAGCTCACAGGTAGAACTATCACACTCCCTGAATATATACTGAGTGTGGAAGCAGTTAGATTAGCTCAGCCGCGGTACTCCGACGGAGATCTCTCAACTGACACACCTTTGATCTGTTTGTAAACTACCCCGACCCCCATACCCGTACCCCCACTCCCTACCGTAACACACCCACTTACCCACCCCCCACTGCCCTTGACAGGAAAGCAACTTATCTGTACCGATTAAGATTTAACTGTCTTGATTTATCTTGTCTTTCTTAAAAATACAGGCACGGTATAGGAGAAGGCAGTTGGAATGGCTCTCACCCATGTTACTTCTTTCAATGCCCGGGGTCTAAACGCGCGCACAAGAGACACAGTGTAATACACCTGCTAAAAAAAATGTAAGACAAAAATTCTTTTTATACAAGAAACACATTTTAAAAAGGACAGACAATTTACACTCCCGAGGATGGGGTTTCAGCAATACTTCCACAATTCACACCCAAATTCAGCGTCTAAAGGGGTAACCATAGGATTCCATAAATCAATTCCATTTAAATTGGATGCACAATTCCAAGACGAGGAGGGTAGAGTCCTTTTTTTAAGGGGCTCCATTAACAACCTAAAGCTGACAATTGCAAATATCTATGCCCCAAATTCCGATCAGTTCCCCTGGCTGATAAAGCAGATGGATACTCTTAGGCAATTCGCCATTAGAGATATCATACTAGGAGGAGACTTAAATATTACATTAAACCCGATCCTAGATTCCTCAACAGGTCGCTCACAAGTTTCGCAGGTAAAACTAAAAAGGCTACAGCGCTCCATGTTAGAGTTAGGGGTCCTGGATGCGTGGCGCTCCCTCCACCCCTCCACAAAGGACTTCTCTCATTACTCTCAAGTCCACTCTTCCTTCCAAAGGCTGGACTACATACTGATCTCCACGGGACTCCTGACTCATTTGAAAAGGGCAACTATAGACCACATCACTGTCTCGGACCATGCCCCGATTCATCTAGACATCAATTTACCGGACTTTGCCCCGGGAGAATGGAGATGGCGTCTGAACGACTCCCTCCTGGACCCTCTGGAGGAAAGACTAAAAATAGGAGAGCATCTTGAGGAATACTTCAAGAATAACTCAGATGCTAGTGTAGAAACGCCTATGGTTTGGGAAGCCCATAAGGCATTTGTTAGAGGACTATTGATAGCCTTGGGATCAAAAGTAAAAAAACAAAAACAAAAAGAAATTGATAAATTACTGCTCCAAATTACAAAACTTGAACACACAACAAAACAATCCCAGACCAAACAGAACCTTGAAGAACTTACCTCCCTTCGGCACCGCCTCAAATGCTACTTAACTGAAAAGTTCAATAAAAAACACATCTATTTTAAACATGCTGCTTACGCACACGGCAACCGAGGCAGTAAACTCATGACTTCGCTTCTTAAAAAAATTAAGACAAGGAATGCTATCCTAAGTATAAAAACACAATCTGGGTCGCGAGTTTCCTCGACACCAGATATAGCCAGAGAATTCCAACTCTTTTATTCAAAACTGTATAATCTCGAAGAGAGAGCATCTCCTCAGGCCAAACAGATTCTTGCTGAGAGGGTTGACGCATTTCTGAGATCCCTAAAAATACCAAAATTGAGTGAAATAGAGGCGACATCCCTTCTGACCCCAATCTCAGGGAAAGAGGTGGAGGAAGTTCTGAATTCCTTTGTTCATGGTAAAAGCCCTGGGCCCGATGGCCTTTCAATTACCCTCAAGGAGCAATTAATTCCCAGACTTACCAAAACGCTCAACGCACTACTAAAAGGGGCCACTCTACCTAGACAAGCCCAAGAGGCTCATATTACCCTTATCTTGAAGGAGAATAAGGACCCGACACAGTGTGGCAGCTATAGGCCTATATCACTCATTAATTTAGACGTTAAGATCTGGGCCAAATTGTTGGCGAGAAGAATGAGTGAATTCATCCCGACCTTGAGAGACCCGGAGCAAGCGGGTTTCGTCAAGGGCAGAGAGGGGAAGGGACTACTCCACGCAATCCAATACGCCCAAGCCCGTAAGATACCGATGGCCCTAGTAAGCACTGATGCTGAAAAGGCCTTCGATAGGGTAGACTGGGTCTTTATGGAAAGAACATTACTCAACTTCAACTTCCCTCCTGCCCTCATCGCGGCGATATTGACACTATATTCAAGTCCACACGCTAGGCTGAAAATAAATTAATCACTCTCCCCACCATTTGAAATTAGCAATGGGACGCGCCAAGGCTGCCCCCTATCCCCCTTACTATTTATCCTCACGATAGAACCATTGTTACAATGGGTGAGACAGGACCCGGTTATGGAGGGACTGAGAGTTCAATCAGGTTGCTTGTCGTCAGCTGCATTTGCGGACGATGTCATGTTTGTGATTACTAAACCAGAGAGGAGCCTACCGAGACTGGTCTCAATTTTACGAGACTTCGGATCTTTATCAAACTTCAAAGTTAACTTCGAAAAATCAACGATTCTAAACATAACAATCCCCGAAGCTAGATGCAGGCTTCTGAAAGCTAGCTCCCCGTTTGTATGGTCCGAGACAGTGGTGGACTATCTAGGTATAAAACTCACGAAAAGAACTGGAGACCTTTTTTCGAAAAACTTTGACCCTTTAATTGCCCAAATAAAAACACTATTACGAAAATATCACCTTCCATTCCTCTCATGGTTTGGTAGGAAAAATATTCTAAAATCCTATGTCCTACCTGTTATACTTTACAAGCTGCGTATGATTCCAATAACCTCCCGCTAGCCTTCTTTAAATCTCTACGAATGCTGTTTTCAGGCTTCGTGTGGAGACAAAAAAGGCCCAGACTGGCGTATAAGCTTATGACCAAGAGGAGATCGGAGGGGGGGTGGACTTGCCAAGAGTCCAGGACTACTACTATTCTACTCAAATCGGATACTGGATGGACCTGACCCGTCCGTCAAGAGACCCGATATTATACGACCTGGTGAAAGCGTCACATGGGGAATCTTTGACAGATGACCTGTGGCTTCCAAAAAGGAGCGTATATAGAGCTAAGGGATTCAATCCCCTCCTTAAAGGCCCCTGTGAAATTTGGGACAAAACTAGAGAGTCACTGGCCCCTACCCCTTCTCCATTGACACCCACCCAAATCCTGTGTAGGCTCCTTGAAATCCCCCCAGACCCAAGCTCCCAGAGTATCTGGAAACAGATACAGGGCAGCAGAGTGGAAGATCTGCAGACCCAAGCCCATAAAACACCAGAAGAAATTGCGACCACACTGGCCACTAACCCCAAACTTTCGCTCCTGCAGCGGGTACATATAGAAAAAGTAATAAAAGAATTCTTATCCAAATACAAATCGGTTAGACCTAAAACCGACTTCGGAAAAGCCTTAATAGAAGACAAACCCAGTGGTAGGAGAATCTCTAATATCAGGAAGAACTTCATAACCCCACCTCTATTCTCCAAACCAACCTTCCTAACGTCTTGGGAAAAAGAGTTAAAAATTACCCTCTCCACAGCGGACACTAAGTTAATCCTAAGACTGGCATATGGCCTCTCTCCATGCGTTTTGATGCAGGAAAGCCATTACAAACTTTTAGTTCGATGGTATAAAACCCTCCAATGGCTTCACGATTACAAACTTGCCCCTGATGATAAATGCTGGAGATGTAAGGCCACAACGGGCTCATATCTCCACATTTGGTGGGAGTGCACGGGAATCGCCTCTTTTTGGAAAGAGGTAGAAAAGGACTTGAAAGTCTTCTCGCCAGGTATAACAATTTCACCGGAAATGGTATTCCTCTGGAGGCCCTCTTCTAACTTTCATCCGTTCAAAAACAAATTAATAGCATTCCTATTGGATGCAGCAAAAGCGCTGATCCCTCTAAACTGGCTGCAACAAAAAACCCCAACTGTCTCACAGTGGAGGGAAAAAGCAGACATGATATGCTGTATGGAAGAGCTAACAAGCTGGAACAGGGGGACTAACGAAGACTTTATTTTAACCTGGCATCCCTGGAGAGAGGCCAGGAAGGACCACTAAGCTTACAGAAAGCTCTCCTGTAAAGAAGAAAACACAATACAAAGATATAGACGATAATTCCTATTAGCAAAGGAAGTTTCGGCAGGGACGGACAGGAGGGACCTGGGGCGTTGAACACAGAGACACACCCGCGCCCTCCCGCTGAGGGGTGACCGGAGCGGAAGAAAGAGAGTGAATCGGGTGAACAAGAGCTCTGTATAGTGCCTCTTTGACGCATTGACTGTAACCAGACTATCCCTCCTACCCCCCCCCCCTTTTTTTCTCTTACCTCCTGCCTCCCCTCTCCCCCTACCCACCCCTCCCCCCTTACATGCTTAACTTGTTTGACATATTTGGGTAATAGGCTGATGCAGCAAGTTTCAAGTTAATTAACAGCCCAAGAGGTGTCTATATTACTACTGAGGATGTTGTGGACGGGAGCCCTCTCTCGTGACACCAACCAGAGTTAACAAGGAAGGGACGGACAGCTTTCGTTAAGATACTGCCCGGGAAATACCTGAAACGCACGAGTCACCTGGCTTCAGCTAGAGGAGCCACAAGTCTCTTACAGAAATTAGGAAGAGCAGGTTGATCTGGCACGAGAGACCCTCCCGTAGATTACTGCTTTACCGTTTTACTGTATTATTACCTTAGCAGGTGCAGCAATGACAAATGTTGTACGTACAAGCTTGAGAGAAATGTTTGATTTAATTGTAAGTTTTGAAAACAATATGGAAAACTAAAAATCTTAATAAAAAAAACTTGATTTAAAAAAAAAAGGACAGTACAAATAGAATCAACTTATTAACAAGAGTTTACTTAAAGTGTGTTACATTTATAATGTGGGTGGATTTTTGGTCTCAGAGACCAGTCTTGTAAACTTAGTAAGGGCAGACATTCTTACAGCGATATAAGCAACAATTGAGTATGGCTCATATGGAATCAAAGTAACTAGCCCCCTAAATAGCCAGCAGTTAACTATTTCTGCTATGCTGCTTTGTTGCATACTCTCAGGGAAAGGTTTTTGCAATAGTACCAAAGATACTGTGGGCCAAAAACAAAATGGATGTTAGATGGCTGCCTGTCATTTGGTTGGCTGTTAAAGTCAAACCTGGCATATAGACATCCAACATCGGGCAATGCCCAATAAGTAAGGCTCAACAACACTGCATTGTTTCTAGTCAAGTAAAAGATTGCCAAGGGCAACCTAAAACCTTTCTCACAGGCCACCATTTACAAGCAGTTAATACTGTCACAATGGTGCCAAATTAGCACGTTGTCACAGATACCAGCCAGCTCCACTTTCCCCACAGTGGTGGATCGTGCAAACATTATTTTAGTGTAACCCTAAAGAGAGCACCCATACATTGTGGCAAGCAATATTGCTAGTATGCCCCTCTATGTCCTTCTGTTCCTTCCAAAATAGTGCCTTCAAATATCACATTTAAAAGATGTATGGTCCTGAATACAGCTACCTTGCTTCCTCTGAATTCCTCTCTGGGATTAGTTTAGAGGCATATACCTGGGTCAGTAATGATGTGGATAGACAAAAGAGGGAATATGTGAAAGTAACTAATAATGGTTTAAAAACATATCATCCCTTTAGCCAGCTTACGTGCTCAAAGTGATGGAAAAAATACAATTTATAAGAATGTATTCTTCTTTAACGAATGACCTTGTAGGATATCATTCCTTCTCATCACAGTTCACAATGCAAAAAGCCAACACCTTATAATGATCTGTTCTTTTGAACTAAAGAAATGTAATTATGTACTCCAGATGCACTGCCATTATTCCTAGTCTATGTACTGGATGTGCCCTTTCAAGGCTTCATCTTCTAACTCTAATCATTTTATTTTACATCACTGAAAATAAATTCTCAGTAATATGCTTATATTTTGATGGGATACAAAGGGAGCAAGGATGGTTCGTGATCAGTCCCTGCCAATGCCGAGGGAGCAAGGATGGCTCGTGATCAGTCCCTGCCAATGCCAAGGGAGTAAGGATGGCTCGTGTTCAGTCCCTGCCAATGCCGAGGAAGCAAGGATGACTCGTGATCAGTCCCTTCCAATGCCGAGGGAGCAAGGATGGCTTGTGATCAGTCCCTGCCAATGCCAAGGGAGCAAGGATGGCTCGTGATCAGTCCCTGCCAATGCCGAGGAAGCAAGGATGACTCGTGATCAGTCCCTGCCAATGCAGAGGGAGCAAGGATGGCTCGTGATCAGTCCCTGCCAATGCAGAGGGAGCAAGGATGGCTCGTGATCAGTCCCTGCCAATGGCGAGGGAGCAAGGATGGCTCGTGATCACTACCTGCCAATGCCGAGGGAGCAAGGATGGCTCGTGATCAGTCCCTGCCAATGGCGAGGGAGCAAGGATGGCTCGTGATCACTACCTGCCAATGCAGAGGGAGCAAGGATGGCTCATGATTAGTCCCTGCCAATGCCGAGGGAGCAAGGATGGCTCGTGATCAGTCCCTGCCAATGCCAAGCTTACTATATAAATATGCTTCAGAACAAGAATTTGGAAACATCACTGTGTTTATTATGGTTTTCTACTCCGATGCATTAAATAATTAGGCATAACTAATTGATAAGGTTACCATTGAGTATCACCTAAATGAAGTGATTATTCCAACAAACACAACTGGAACTAATTAGCTATTTCAATTGGTGCATCTTTGTTTGCAGAGGGCAAATGAACATGCCTTGCGGGAAAAAGTACAGTAAACTACACCAATGCACACACAAAAAGGATTATTCTACAAATACGCAGTGCCTGCGCTCGTGTTGTGCACAAAATATGCTGCATGCTCTGTTTCCCTGCATATTTGCGCAGTAAAATAGCATATATTTAACTAATTAGATTATCTGCCCATTGCAATCAATAGGAGCATGGATGCATGTTTTTTTGCACATGAAAATCCTAACAATTTGCATGTGCAAAAAGTACAGTAAAAAATGCATAGGTGCGTGCAAAAACATGCAATATATTTGAAAAGCCACTACATGGTTATTGTCTGATGCAGATTTTTCTTTTCTCTAGGTACAAGAAAAGTTTTAACATATAACATACAGAGGTACTCGTATATGCTATATGTTAAAACCTCATGCACTTACACTGCACTGTATGTTGCTGCTGATTTTTGGCGTGCATTCTAGAATTAAAATCCTGCTACAATTCCGTTCTGTAGACTGTCCTCTGAAAATCATTGTCTGCACTGCAGTCAATTATCTGTCATGTTTCACACCACAGGTTTTATGTTCAGTTATTTGTGAGCCAAAACCAGGAGTGGAGAGAAAGTATAATGGAAAGATCTGCATGTCCTCCATAATTTGGACCCACTCCTGGTTTTGGCTCACAAAAAACTGAACATAAAAACTTGTGTGAACGCGCCCTAAGGTATCTTAACACTGAGTAGGTGCATCAAGGAATTGCATACAAAAGAACCCATGATTTCCTGTGTGTTCTTTCAGATGAGCGCTTTATTTTTTTTTGGACGCGCCAAGGAAATAGCGCATCCTATCTTTTGACGGCGCAGCACCGGCAGCTCCCATTGACTCCCATTGGCAAAGGGAGGGGGAGTGGCAATCTCACTAATAGCAGCCACTATTTGCTCGCGGCCGCTATTCCTTCGTGCGATTTAACGCTCAGCTGCGCTCTTTTAGCGCAGCTATCTCAGCATTAAAGTGACGCTCGTGTGAAAGAGCCCTGAGTGTATTCTCTCACAGGGTGAATAATCTGCAGATATTACGCAGCGCAAAAAGCCAAATGAATGCATAGCTAATTCCCATCTATGGGTGTGGATTTTGTGCAACTTGTCTACTTTTCAGAAAGTGGCAAGAATGTAACTTTAGAATATAGTCAATTTAAAGTGGCACAACTCAGACCTGCACCTTTTTGCAACATCACGCACTTTTTTCGGAAAAATTGTGATTATTTCTGTCATATCTTCATTTACTGTTGGTTTTATAATAATTCATATGTACTCTGTTTTTAATTAGACATTATTTAAAAAATGGCATCATCCAGAGCTAAAAGATATCATAGAAGTTACACAAAGGGCATCAGTAGGTCCGGGATGAGCCAGAAATCTCCATTGAAATATCACAAAAATATCAAACTAGTAATAAGGTGGATTGTACCAACATATTATGGACGCCATTCTTCAGTCCAAATTTTTATATGTAGTTTTAACTCTTTGTGTTTATTAAATAAAGTATTTTGCTTTTACTCTATGTGCTTTTTTGCCTGGATTCTATTTGGTGTTATATATGTATGTACAGAGGCAGGTTATATCCATATGCTGGGCGGTGATAATTATAATTATAAACTAGCATCATC
The DNA here is from genome assembly GCF_035609145.1 of Eleutherodactylus coqui. NCBI lineage: Eukaryota > Metazoa > Chordata > Amphibia > Anura > Eleutherodactylidae > Eleutherodactylus > Eleutherodactylus coqui. The sequence continues at coordinate 12,074,325 of NC_089845.1, forward strand.
CAGTGTTCTTTGTACAGTCATGCATAGGCAGGTATTTTCCTTGGATGACTCATCATGAAAGCGGCATACAAATGATATTAGATTAGTAAAATGGCTCCATCTGCTGTTGATTTTACAATATTGCATATGCGTGCCTCTGTTACACATATACTGGCAGAAAATAGCATCTTCGAATATTCTTTATGCCTTTTCCCATTTTAGAATACAGCTATAACATAACACCATGTGGAGATTCTCACTCAGAATACTCGCTGCAAATTGAGGTTGTCCCATTCATTTCCACTACTGCTAAAATAAGTTCATGGGAAACGTAGATTTGCCTTCCCTCCATCATCTTCAATGATTTCCCCTGCATTATTTGTTTAATGGCCAGTGCTCTCCCTGCAAATCCTTTTGCTGTTAATATAGTTGAAAAATAGTTTTGGGTTGTTTTTGCTCTCTTTGGCGATTAGTCTTTCCGCCTCCTCCTTGGCAATTTTGATCGTATCTTTGCATATTTTGTTTTTTTCCCTGTATGATTTTAGTGCTTCTTCGCTGCCTTCTTGCTTTAGTAGTTTGAACGCTTTCTTTTTTTCGTTTATTGCTCCCCTTACCATCTTGTCGAGCCACATTGGTTTCCTTTTGGTTGAGATTCTTTTATTTTTAAAGGGAATGAACTGTTCACATGAAGTGATTAGGATCCTTTTGAACTTCTCCCATTTGTCCTCCGTACTGGCATTTTTGAGGATGTTGTCCCATTTAATGTTACCGATAGTAGTTCTAAGTTCATCAAATTTTGCTTTACTAAAGTTTAGTTTGTTTGTCGCTCCCTGATAAGGCTTCTTATTGAATGACAGCTGGAAGTTGATTATATTGTGGTCACTGTTCCCCAAGTGCCCCTCAACCTGTACCCCCTTTATTCGGTCCGGTTTGGTTGTTAGTTAGTACTAGGTCCAGAATGGCCCTCCCTCTTGTTGGTTCCTGCACCAGTTGGTTCAGATAATTATCTTTAATTACTCTCAAGAACTTATCACCCCTGTGAGATTTGCAGGTTTCGTTTTCCCATATTATATCTGGATAATTAAAGTCCCCCATTATAATTACTTCATTGCAGTTTGACACATCTTCTATTTGCCTTAATAGTAAGTTTTCAGTTTCTTCTGTTGTGAGGGTATATATATATATATTGCCATATGTGTTTTTTATGCTTTTATACCTATATGCAAGTTTTATTCAATTCCAAATGAAAAAAAACTTAATACGTCGCCTTAAATCAGATATCCCAAGGTTTTGCAAGGCTTTGCAAGAAGATGTTCTAGAAATTCAGAGAAGATACCGAACCAGACGCAAGGCCACATGTACTTGGCCGATTTCCCAGAAGCCCAGAAACAAGATATCAAGATGTTCAAATGTACATAATTTTCACTGTCTTAGGCCAGAAATCCGGACTTCCCATATATGGATGTTAGGCCGGACTTCTTAGAATTGTGTGGGTAATTCTTTGTACTGGAGTTAATTGAATACGTGATTTTCTGTATAAGCCAGAGGCGCCTCACTGTCTAAGGCGGAAATCCGGACTGCCCATATATGGTTATGAGCCCATCACCCCCTAGTGGTGAGAGGGCAGAGGGTATAAGATCTCATGTAATCTGTAATAAAGTGCGCAGTTTTTTCTCCCGTGTGAGGAGCTAGACCAGACTCCTGTGTGTGGTGTCTCTTCTTACGGCCGGCAACGGGGCAAGTGGGGTGGGCCGGATTGGTGCTGCACTTAGAATTATAACCCTCATAAATGGCGCAACCAACTGGGGCGGTAAAATCGGAGCTTACAGCGCAATTCACCCGGATCCACGTCACAGAGAAACCGTCCTACTGCAAACCGAGCCTGATCAACTCACTTAGAACTCCAGGTAAGACAAACATATATTTATGTTGTGTTTTACGCTGAGAGTCTTGCAGCAGGACTGACTATCTGTGGTTTGTGACCGGACGGGTTGGGTTAAGAGTTCTACACGGTAACTCGTGTGGGCTCCGGGTTTGCCGTCATGGACCACTGACCGTGATATGCGCACCAATGGCTCACCCAGAAACTAGTCTGTAGTTTATTTGTACTTTGAAGTCCGTAGCGTTTTAGCGATAGTGGAGATTGTTTGTTGTATCTGCAGAATTTTTTTTTCTCTCTTACTTTTCATTTGATCTCACAAGAGAAGGGACCCTCAGGTTAGTTTAGTTAGTTGTTAATGGTTTAGCAGAGAGGGATGCATTTTGTGAGATGTCTCATAGAAAGAAGGGACTTTCGGTCGGTTTGCCTTATATATGGGGTTAGCGATTTGATTTCAGAGAGATGCATTTTTATGGGGCTGGTTCCATAAGGAGAAGGGACCCTCGGTTGTTCTGCCGGTATATAAGGGGCTGACAATTTGAAAATTAAGAGGGATGCATTCTATGGAGCGTGTTATTATTTTTGTTGTTTTTGTTGTAATATGCGTAAGATCTTATTAAAGAAGATAGAGCCCCTCAAGGGCTGCCGCCGTGTGGATGAATTTGTAGAATGTAAGAAAACTCTAATGAAAATGTGTGACACCGACCCGCACTGCAGATTACAAAATGGTGTCTGGGAGGAGGTCTTTAGGACCGAGAGGTGCCTTGGAAGATCAAGGTTTGCTAAAGAGAGAGAGAGACAGTCAGAGAAAGTATGTACACATTATTTGTTTAAGAAAGTGTCCGTAAGTGAAATGTTGAAAAGTACAGTAAGTGATCAAGAGGGCGTCAGGAGAGTGTCTATTAAAAGTTATATTGGCAGTTAGGTAGGGGAGAAAAGTGATGAAGTAACAAGCAAGTCGATAAGTAAGTACAATGCATGTGATTGGTTGGCAAAGAGAGATGAAAATGTGTATAATACAAGATAGATAATAGATAATGTATAATCCATACTAGGTGGATATATATGTGTATATATATATACTGTAAGTGCAAATAGTTAGCTAAAGGGGAGAAGAGTCTGTTGACAAGTAGCTGCAAAGTCTGTGTAGCCTTCCAAGGTCAGAAAGATAACAGCGAGAGAGAAAATACAATAACATCCTTGGTTAATATCTTGGCTTGCTTGCAATGAATTGAAATGAATTTAATTAGTTATACTGTCTTAGTAGGCAGGGAAATATAGTAATTTCTAATGTATATTCTTACTTATACAGGGGTTGAAAATGAATGTTGCAAGGTCCCAGCATATGTGTTAATTAGGAGTTCAAATGTTTTTTTTCAATAGTTTGAGCTAAAACTGTGTTTCATAGTCGCGGAGAGATAAGAGGTTTGTTTTAAAAAAGGGTGGGGGCTTTCAGATTCACTCCAAATTCAGGGTCACAGAAACTAAATACTTCAGTGCTTAATACAGCATATAATAGCTTCAGTAGATAAGAAATATAGAATATTTTAGTCACTCAGCAAACTTTTTCACATAATTTGTCAAAGATAGCGCTCATTCACAATCTCATTTCAATAGAATTATGTACTTTATAAAATAATAGCACTCACCTCGGTGTTTTTCAGCTGATGTATGTATGTTTGTCAAACTTTTTTTGTCCGTGCATCTGTATGGACTGGTACACCTTTAAAGGGGGGTGACGGAGCAGACTTGAGAGCATGGATGGATGAGAGTTGGTGACCCGTGTTTGGGCTGTGGTGGAATGTGTGATGTGGAAATTGACTGGGGGTAAAAGTCCTACCCCATGCATGGGACTTTGCTTGGTTGAGATGTGGATGCTTGGACGGTTAAGCTGAAATTAAGTTGAGAAGACGGACGCACGGAGCCAATATCGAAGGGGTGGAGCTAGATGATGTAATAGTACGTAATAATGTTTCATCCCTCCTGCACAAGGGAGGGGGGAGAATTTTGAGCAGCTAGGTTTTTTTTCCTGTTTTGTTTTGTTTTCTCCTGTCTGAAATTTGATAAAGATATTGCAGGCAGGATCAGACCAATAATGAATTCACTTAAAGGGATCTCACATTTCCAATATTAGTAGATGTTTTGTAGATTATTCTGCCCCGATGTAACTCATGTTTCTGTTATTGATGCTAACATCTTACAGGCCTTATCTGCATCCATCAATTCTTTTTACAATGTTATAATAACTTAAACCCGGCTACTATTCTTCCAATTGAGTACCCTGGTTTAAAGGGGGGGAGGAGAAGGCATAGGTGATCTAGGTATTGCAAATCAGCCATTTTTAAATTTTTTTGCAAGCCATTTTTAAATTTTTTGCAACAAGATTCTGATCTATTTGAAATATAATACCAGTCTGATTGTCTAGCAGTGATGCAACAAGAAAATTTAAGTTTTAAAAAGTTACTGAAAGCCCTTGTTAATAATGCATATTTTGAGTTGTTTTTTATAGATGGTACCCAGGGTGATTGACGACTCCACACTGGATATACAGTGGTTACACAACAAGATGTCCTAAAAAGCAGAATGTCTCCGCATGTCGCAGTACAAGAAGCGGAATTAAAAGCACTCACGGAGGCGTGTGGAGTGGCCACAGGTAAGACGGCAAACATTTACACTGACTCCCGGTATGCATTTGGCATAGCTCATGATTACGGCCCAACATGGAAGGCCAGACAGTTTTTTACCACAGCAGGACAGCCAATTAAGAATGATGCAATGGTGCAGAGTCTCATGGAGGCCCTACTTCTACCTGACAAAGGTGGAAAGCTCACACCAATTCCTACACCGGAGAAGCAAGAGGCAACGCCATCACAGACCACACAGCAAAAGCAGCGGCCCTCAAGCCGTGGAAGAAAGAAGAAAAGAAGAATTTGACTAAACTTGGACTTTGATAAAAATCTTGGACTTTGATAAAAATCTTGGACTTTGATATGAACTTGGACTTTGATTATAGCTTTGAACTTTGACTAAAACTACAAATGGACTAAAAAGGGACGGCGTATGGTGAACAGTCAACAGCACTTGCTTACCATAGTCCCTGTGCCCCATGATGGCCCAGCTGACGCACGGAAAGACGCACCTCTCAAAGCAGTAATGATGTCGACGCTTGAACGAGGACGGGTGGCTCCTTGGTTTTCTGTAGCTGCTGCATCATTTGTCCAATTTTGCATGATCTTTGCCGTAAGCAACAGGGCAGAAGTAAATTTGCCACATAACACTTGCCTAGACCACTCTACCCATTTCAGGGATTGCAAATTGGCTACACTCAGCTCCTACTTGTTGGGAAGCATGAATATGTGCTTGTTGTTGATGTTTTTCAGGTTGGAGACCTACTCTGTTACCAAAGTAAATAAGCAGGTAATCGCACAGAAGCTCATGAATGAGGTAATCTGCAGATATGGGGTACCAGAAGTGATTGAGTCAAACAAAGGTACACACTTCATAGGTGAAATAATGCAACACATCATGTCTGTTTTGGGTATATTCCAGGCTTTTCACACACCCTACCGTTAGCGGAGTAGGGGAAAGTAGATACAAAAGGCAATGAAGGAAAATGGGTAAATTTTGAATTGAGTGTCTTTCATTAGTTTTTCTTTTTCTCCGGAGGATACATGCCACAGTAGCAGAGTTTGGGGAATGATTTTCTTGTTAATTTTGTCATGAGCCTCTCCAAGGAATTGTCAATAATGTATTCTGTAGTCTCTGCTTTTATCCCAGGTCCTACAGATGAGTGTCACAATCTGAAACCAGGTGACAGGGTCTATGTGAAAAAGTTTGAGCGAGAAACCCGGTTTGAAGGCCCTTACCAGATGTTGTTCACCCCAACTGCAGTCAAGCTCGAAGGAAAGCCCACTTGGATCCACACTTCGCACTGAAAAAAACTGATGATCTTGCATATCCTTTAAATGCTATGTGGTACAATTCCTCTAACACACACCTTTGACTACTGTACACTAGCCCCCTGTTTCAGAACAAATTAATATAATGAAATGTGCAATATGTAGAGTACACTGAGGGTAAGAATCCAACACCGCATCGTGCTAAGAGAGACATTGACACTCCAGGTGGTAACTTTGATCCACATGTACACATAGATGCAATAGGAGTGCCAAGGGGGGTGCCAGATGAATTTAATTCTAGAGATCAGGTTAAAGCAAGTTTTGAGTCCTTATTTTCTATTGTCACTGTTAATAATAATGTAGATTAGATGAATTATATCTATTCCAATTAGCAGAGGTTTGTAAACTACACCAGAGATGCTTTAAAAGGGTTAGCTGACCAGTTAGAGCCCACTGCATCCATGGCGTTCCAAAATAGAGTGGCCGTGGATATGATTTTAGCAGAAAGAGGTGGGGTATGTAATTTCCTGTTTGTGTATTATCCCTTTAATATGACCAAAATTTCCCTTGTTTGAAAAAGATGAAGAGCCAGTTCCGATAATGCCAACCAGATACGTTACCAGAAGAATGGAGAGATGGACTAGTACTGTGTCTGCCTCAGTCTCATAAGATGGACTGTCAGTGGATTTCCCATTTGCCTAGGGAAAGTGCAGAAGACCTTAGGTTCCGGCGAGGGCACACCCTGTGGGGTGTTAACTTGTACAGATAGAGGGTATGGAGGCCCGGAAATAAGCCCAGGGAATCCATGGCCTCCTTCTGAGGTTAGGTAGGGATCCCTTCCCTTTTAGGAGTAGGGACTTACGGGCAGTGGAGAAACCCTGACGCAAGGGAGAGACGACCGAGGAAGAGTGCAAGGTCTGATGCTTGATCTCCATATTAAGTTTTTTAGGGGGGTTTGTGAGGGTATATATATATATATTGCCATATGTGTTTTTTATGCTTTTATACCTATATGCAAGTTTTATTCAATTCCAAATGAAAAAAAACTTAATACGTCGCCTTAAATCAGATATCCCAAGGTTTTGCAAGGCTTTGCAAGAAGATGTTCTAGAAATTCAGAGAAGATACCGAACCAGACGCAAGGCCACATGTACTTGGCCGATTTCCCAGAAGCCCAGAAACAAGATATCAAGATGTTCAAATGTACATAATTTTCACTGTCTTAGGCCAGAAATCCGGACTTCCCATATATGGATGTTAGGCCGGACTTCTTAGAATTGTGTGGGTAATTCTTTGTACTGGAGTTAATTGAATACGTGATTTTCTGTATAAGCCAGAGGCGCCTCACTGTCTAAGGCGGAAATCCGGACTGCCCATATATGGTTATGAGCCCATCACCCCCTAGTGGTGAGAGGGCAGAGGGTATAAGATCTCATGTAATCTGTAATAAAGTGCGCAGTTTTTTCTCCCGTGTGAGGAGCTAGACCAGACTCCTGTGTGTGGTGTCTCTTCTTACGGCCGGCAACGGGGCAAGTGGGGTGGGCCGGATTGGTGCTGCACTTAGAATTATAACCCTCATACTGTTGCTTTTGGTGGTCTATAGAAGACCCCTATCAGGATTTTGTTATTTTTTCTTCCCTGTATTTCTACCCACAGAGATTCCACCTGTTCTTCTCCTACCCCTATGTCCTCCCGTAGTCTCGGATTTAAATTCGATTTTACGTACAGACATACCCCTCCCCCTTTCTAGTTCCTTCGGTCTCTTCTGAAGAGATTGTACCCCTGTAAATTCGCCGCCCAATCACACTTATCATCAAGCCATGTTTCCGTTATTCCAACTATATCATAACTCTCATCAGTCATTCTTGCTTCAAGCTCACCCACTTTACCAATCAGACTTCGTGCATTTGTGGTCATACAATTGATATCGTTATTTTTGTTTTTTAAATTCGGTTTGTTGCTATTCGTACTAATAGCTGATCTCACATTTCTAACTGTACTAACCCCCCCTGCTCGACCCCCATTCCCATTTCTTTGACCCAGGTCGCTATCTACACTGGCTACCCCACTATTTCTCATTTTTCCCTCCCCCCCAGTCCCTAGTTTAAACACTTCTCCAGCCTTCTAGCCATCTTTTCCCCCAGCACAGCTGCACCCTCCCCATTAAGATGCAGCCCATCCCTACGGTAGAGCCTGTAGCCAACAGCAAAGTCAGCCCAGTTCTCCAGGAACCCAAATCCCTTCTTCTTACACCAACTCCGGAGCCACTTGTTTACCTCCCTAAGATCCTGCTGCCTTTCTAGTGTGGCTTTAGGTGCAGGTAGTATTTCCGAGAAAACTACCCTGGAGGTCATGGTGCCAACGTGCACCATGACCGCTGGATCCTCGCCAGCCCCTCCCAGTAATCTGTCAATCCGATCCGCGATGTGTCGAACTCGAGCGCCAGGAAGACAACACACTGTTTGACGATCCCGGTCTTTATGGCAGATTGCCCTCTCTGTCCCCCTAATAATTGAGTCCCCCACCACTAGGACCTGTCTAGCCTGCCCTACGCTCCCCGTCCCCTTCTCACTGGAGCAGTCATCCCCCTGGCGTTCAGAGGGCATGTCGTGCTGCAGTGGTGCTGGCTCTGTAATGGCATCCCCCTCATCTGCCAATCTTGCAAACTTGTTGGGTTGTGCCAGGTTCACTGCCTTTTGTCGTTTGTCGGTCAGCATATTCGATGAGCTTCTGGAGGTGGTGCGTGCCGGGATTACGCACAGAGATACCAACATGCGTGACAGTATCTCTGCTGAGGAAAGACTCCTGGTCACTCTGCGGTAAGTTCTCATCTGTCTCGAGGTCACATTATATGTCGTTATCTTTCATCCCTTCCCCGTGTAGCCTTTGTACCTTTGTCTATACATGTTAGGGCTTATTCTGATGACCGTATATCACCTCCTGTTTTAACACTGAACCGATATACGTTGTCCTTGTCTGCAGGTGGAGGATGATGGAAGAGGGATAGTGGACATCCCTGGAGCACTGAGCTCCTGCCCTTTCAACGCCCCTCACCACTATTAGCAATGGGAAGGGCGGGACGGGGGCAGAGCTAAGCAGTGGGTGGTACTTTGCTCCACCCCCGTCTGGCCCCCTCCTATAGCAAATAGTGGGGAGGGGTGGGGAAGGGGCAGGAGCTCAGCTCCTCATCCTGGCTCTTTCATCCTCCTCCCCCTGCAGACAAGGACAAGGTATATCGGCCGCACCCCTTCCTGATCCATTTTTAATTATTGCTGTCCTTTGTATTTCCACATCTTGCTGCGGTGTGTTTGACAGCACTTGAGTAGCCTGTATCAAGGGATGCAGCAGAATAATTAGTCTCACCTGTGTTCCACGGTGAGCTCCTCATAAAGTGATGGTGGATCTATCAGCATTCTTCAAATCTTAGTAGTGCTTTGACGGCTTAGAAATAATTGCAGGATCTTAAAGCAGTAATACAGGTGTGTATTTTTTCCTTTATTTGGGCCTTTTTTGCCAACCCTTGTTCTGTTGCCTTTTGTTGGGTGTTTGGGGGGGCAAGGCTCCTTATGTTGTGTAAATACTTTATGTAGCGCCTACATTGTTTGGTCCGAGCATGAGCTTACCTTTTGCAGACGGTTAGTATAGCGAACATGTTTTTGGAACAAGCGAAGAGGTAGACGAAAAGCCAGCGCGCCAATGTACCATGTTTGGCATTGGTCTGAGTATTAGGCCTCCTTCACATGGGCGAAACCGCATGGCTGTGAGAAAATAGCAGCGATATTGCATCGCTGTACTGTATGATATCATACAGCGATTTTGTAGTGCTACAAAGTCGCAAGTGACGCTACAAAATCACGCGACTTTGTAGCATCTGCTACTGTCAAAGTTGCACCGCATCGCATGCAAACCGTGATTTTGCGCAATGCGATGCAACAGAGAGGAAGGCTTCATAGAGAAATATGGGCTACAAAACCTAGCGTGTGGCCGGCATATCGCCGGAGCTGCGAGGTTTGTGTGTCGTTTTGTAGTATGCTACCAAACATCTCATGTGTGTAGGAACCCATAGGAAACCATGGGCTTCTAATATATGCGTTTTGTAGCATCGTAGCAATGCTCCAAAATCGCGCCCTTTGTCGCCCCTGTGAAGGAGGCCTTATGTTTGTAGTCTGTTTGGTAAAATGATGCATTTCTATATATAGAAAGTTCATGTCATGTTGCAAAGTTCTAACCTTTTTTTCTTTCATCTTCTCCCACAGATTTCAGGCTTCAGGGAATTCCTATGCTTCGCAGCATTCGCAGTTCTTGATTGGCCGCTCTACCATTGGGGGAATCGTCAGGGAGACCTGTGACATCCTTTGGCAGTGTCTTGTACCTTTGGTGATGGCTCCTCCCTCTTGTCAAGATTGGCTGGACGTCGCCAAGGAATTTATGAGCGCTGCGCAGTTCCTAAACTGCATTGGGGCATTGGACGGGAAGCACATTCGTGTCCTGAAGCCACCTAACTCAGGGTCTCAATATTTCAACTATCGGCAGTTCTTTTCGGTGGTCCTCCTTGCTGTTGCTGACAGTAACTATCGATTCCTGCTGGTTGATATTGGGGCCTTTGGAAGTGCTGCTGATGCTCGCATTTTCAGCACGTCCAGAATGGGTAGGCGGATGAGGGAACAGCAGCTTTCTATTCCTGCACCCCAGGCCCTTCCTGGCTCGTCAGGTGCAGCAGCCCCATTTGTCTTTGTGGCGGATGAGGCATTTGGCCTGTCTAATAATGTCATGCGGCCCTTTGCTTGCAGGAACATTGACACCAGGAGGCAGGTCTTTAATTACCGCCTCACACGTGCCCGGCGTTATGTGGAATGTGCATTTGGTATTCTCGCTAATCGTTGGCGAGTCTTACTAAGTACCATTCAGCTGGCTCCTGAGAACGTGTCAGCGGTAATTAGGGCCAGTGTGGTTCTACATACTTTCTGCCAGCGACATGATACAGTTTTGAATGTTCCGCATCCTTTACCCACTGCTTGTGGGGGCGAAGTTTTAGAGGAAGCTGTGCCGCATGGTAGGCCAGCACAATCTGCTGTCCTTGTCAGGGACCTCTTCACGGAGTATTTCCTATCTCCACAGGGAGCACTTCCGTGGCAGTTGGAACATGCTCGAGGACGCCGATGAGCTGGTTTCTCAAGATTGTATTTTTTTTTTTAAGCTGGCTGTGCCCCCTTTTTTTGTAGTTAGGTGATTATTGGTACATTCTCTTAGTTAGGGACTCGCAAGTAACGAGGATCCTTGACGTGGATTGCGAGCTTGTACTAACTTGCCCACCTTCAGCTCCATATAGGAAACGGACTTTCAAAATGAGGCACTCTTTTAAAACATTTAGCTGAAGTAGGGCAATGTAGTAAAACAACACCTCGTTTGGGGCCCTTAGCCAAGGGAACCCCTTAACCATTATTTATTTTGGTTTCCTTTGTTGAGGGGGGGGGGTGGGCTTGAGGCTGCAAATGTGTTCCTGTGGAGACTACAAACACCTAAGGGCTCAGTCACACGGGTGCATCGGCACCCGCACCCCGGCACCAATGCGCCCGTGTGACTGAGAAGACTTACCTGAAGATGGCCATCTCTCTCCAGCGCTGATGAAAGAACACATGACCGTCAAGGAAGCCAGTCACCTGTTCTTCCTCCCGGCGCTGCAGAGAGACGTCCGTCTCCAGGTACGGCCGTCTATTGGCTGCAGTAACACAGGCGCCGATGCGCCCGTGTGACTGAGCCCGTAACTGTGTGATTTCTCTAACTGTTGTTGCATGTCCCACTGTGTTAATGTGCTAAAAATGAGTATTGAGGGTTGAAATGCTGTCCGTGACATGCAATAAAAACCACTCAATGCAGGCTCTAAGCATGGATCTCTGCTGGAGCCTTTGTACCGTCCAAGAGAAGTGATAAAAGCTCCCGCAAGAGTTCCATGTTCGATCCATGAGTTGCCTAGGAGCATACTATGTGTGTTTACTAGTCTTAAGTCTTTATTACCTTGTGCATGTGACAACAAAGATTTATTAATAAAGAAATAAAAACACGTTTGCTTATATTTTTTTTTGAAAAAAAATTTACTTGTTTAAATGGCATGGAGCCAACATTGCTCAAAACTTTTTAAAAGTGGAAAAACGGTAGGGAGCCAACATGGCTCAAATGTTTTAATAAAATTGTCAGTGAGCCAACATGGCTCAAAACTGTCTATTCTGGGACGTCGCGAAACACGGCTCTTCAGATGATGGGCCAGCTGGCACGATGGGCAACCACGGACCCTTCAGCACCCCCACAAAGAATTTCATGTTCTCGAAAGGTCCAAGGGCGATGGTGGGGATGGGGACTGTGGGGAGCTGGCTTTACGGTGGAGCGACCTCGTTTCCATTGTCGGGAAGTGATGCACTCCCCACTGATGGAGGTTGGCCAGCTTTTCACGCAATCCGTCTAGGCCACTCTGCAGAAAATCAATCTGCAGGTGGCATAGACGGACTTCGTGGAAGAACCACGCCACCCTCTCATCAGGGGGCACCTTTTGGTTGTCAATTGAGAGTTGCAAAAAGTTGCACAGACTATTTACACTTACCGACTGCCTCCTCCTGAGTGGCTTGAGGTGGAGGTGTAGGCTCGCGTGCTCGAGAGGGATGGTGTTCCTCTCCAGATTTCGCCCTGTGACCTTGTGTTGCATCTGTTGGGAGAGTAACATGAACACTTTTTAATGTTGTAAACTAGTTTTCGCAACTCGTATGCAAATAAGTACAGAATATTTACATAACCTTTCAAGGTGTTCTTGAGAAATAAGCCACGCCCCCTTAACCCCTTTCCTCCCCATGACGTACCGGTACATCATGGGAGCAGGGTACTTCCCGCAACATGACATACCCTCTACGTCATCGGGATAGTGCGAGATCATGACTGACCTCGCGCTATCCCGCAGCAGCAGCTGGCTGTCAGTCACAGCCGGTGTCCCACTGCAACAGCGGAAGGGCATCGGAGATGCGCCCGCCCGCTGTTAATCCCTTCCCTTCTGCGATCTAAGTAGATCGCGGCAGGGAAAGAGTTCACAGACTTCACAGCCGTCCTGTACTGCCATAGCCTATGACCGCTATAGTAAGCGATAAGGCATGGCAGGGCAGTAGCTCTGCCATGCCTTATCACAGCGATCATAAGTGCTGTGCTGCAAGTCCCTTCAAAGGGACACAAGTGGTGAAAAAAAAAACATCAAAAAAGCGCTTTTTAAAATATTAGCATAAAAAAAGGTAAAAAAAACATTTGGTAGTGACGCGTACGTAACAACTTGCACCAAAAGTTGAACACGCTTTTTATTTTGAACAGCAAAAAGCGTTAAAAAAACCCCAAAACAACAGAGGCAAAATACTAATTTTTCGCATTTTGCCTCCCAAAGAATTCAATTAAAGTGATCAAAAAAGACGTACATTCCACAAAATGGTACCAATAAAAACTACAGCTCGTGTCACAAAAAATAAGCCCTCATAGAGCTCCATACATAAAAAAATCAAAAAGCTATGGCTTTTGAAAAATGGAGATGGAAAAATAGCAAACATCGCTTGGTCCTCAACGCCAAAATAGGCCATGTCATTTAAGGGGTTAAAAAACACTGCCACCATGTAAAATTGGTTACAATTTCAGAGCACAACACCACACAGTGTGCTTACCTCCTTCCCGACAACGGAGGCGCCACCTGATGGCCTCAAGCCGCTGAGGGTCCTTCAGCTTGAGTTCGCTCCACCGTTTCTGTAGCTGGATGCGGCTCCTCTCAGTCCCAAATTCCTGCACCATTGCCCTTCGGACCTTGCGCTTGTGGGGGTGCTGGTAGGGGCCATGGTGCCCATCATAATCCAGCTGGTCCATCATCTGGACCAGCAGCCGTGTCTCGTGACGTCCCAGAGGTGAGGTACGGCCAGACATCCTAACTGCACAAAGTGTGGCAACAAAATGGCGCCGCGCAGCGACTGCCGGGTGTAACGCTCAGGCGCGGGGCAGGCACAGATGATGCCAGAAGCACACTTTCGCCTGCCTTGACAATACTCGGATGATTTTTCGTAAAATAATTTACACTTTCATATTAACGGCGTTTGTTCATCCGATAGCAAAAAAAAAAGGGAACGAAAAATTACCTACTTATAAGGCCGCCTGCAGACGGGCCGGTCGGATCTGGCGGCGAGAATTCTCGCCACGGGACCCGACCCGAGCGCCGGCGGGTGAGTGACACGCTATTTCTCTTCTATTGTGCGCTAAAGTAGCGGCACGAACATTTTGTTCATTTATAAAATACACATTGCAAAGATTTGATTAGATAACCTGTTGCCCCCATATTACGATCACCTTGTTAGCCTTTGCCATTGCATTCAAGTAATCACTTCCTAGAAGACTATGCACTCGCGCAGATGCTCGCCAGCGAAAAAACGCAGCTAGGTGCAGTACATGCCTTTGGTGCACACAATTAAACGCAAAAAGCAGATAGGTGCGTTCTGCAAATTGTTTTGTCCTATAATTTATCGCACATCCGCATAAAAAGCGGACATGTGACGGATCCCATTGCGAACCATTGGTTTGATATATACGCGAATCGCATGCGCAAATCGCGCGAAAAAACGCCTGTCTGACCGAGGCCTCAATGTGTATGACTGGAGGTCTTTGGTGTACCCCTCAGTCCACTCTTCTGTGTTAGCAGCCCGTCATCAGCCTGTCTCAGGGGGCGGGGCCTTCCTAACACTTTTTCAATCACAGGCAGAAGTATAGACTGAAGCTACTGACTGATCTGATGATTTTTTTCTCTTTTTCTAGGTACATCCTGTGTTCTTTCTCTGCCAGTCAACTCTTCTAATTTTTGAGTAAGTCCCACAGTGTGTTTCATTCTCTTGAATGGACAGTGATGATATTTCTACTGATCTCATTTTTCACAAATCTTTGGAGTAAAGAGTTATGTATAAAGCTCCATAGCAATACCTGAGGTTTTGGATTCTGTCCACCGATAGATTTTTCAAAAGTACTTGCAAGTCATTTTTCTTACATGCTGTCATAAACCCAAAGTCTTACTCAGAAATGACACTCCCTTTAGTCACTAGTACACTGGGATGGGTTAAGCCTTATATACAGGTAACCAGAGGATAGAAATTGTGTTTACAGGTTTTGCCTTGCACAATCCGCGACTGAGCAGAACCTTTCTAGTGTTAGTGAAGCACTTAAGATGGAACATCCCTAGATGTATACACTCTGTTTTAGAGGCGCCGGGGTCGGCTTATTTTTAAGTAGGGGGAAACTGTAGTGTTTCAGAACATCATTCTGGACCCCTCCATAATTGTCATACATCTTTGTCTTATGTAGGTGCACTGTGCAAAACTGTGATGTCTATTTTCTATATGTGTGTTGCACAGCTGCGCCGTCTGAAGGGTCAACCCTGTTAAAATCATTGCCTGTGAGCTTGGCTGCATGTTGAATGTTTCTCTCTTACAGTGTCATGTGACGTGGTGTGGATGAATCTATAAGTATGAGTGATTGGGTACTAGAGAGGAGTTCTGAGTGTCCATCTTCCGGGCTGAGGAGCACCCATCTTCCATCTGAGGGTGTGCTACCACAGAGGCGCATAAGGGCACCATCAGCCCTTGTGTCGCTGAAGATGGAGGAAAAGGAAAGACCGCCAGACCGTATGTGAAGCGCATGGGAGTGAGTGAGCCTAAATGTTTTTCCACCAAAAGTCCCATCACAAGAGAGAGCCATAGTGAGTAACTACCTCTTCAAGTGACTATACGTTAAACAGCTAATAGTGCAGAAGTCTACTGAACCTTTGAAGATAATATTAAGTATGTTTATGATTCCTATGCGGCCGTCTGAAGTCTGGATCACCGTATAGTGGTACACCTTTACCTGACACGCACACGTGCTGAAGTCTATGAGAGCAGAGTGATCATTACTGCCATTCTGTGGCCATTGACTTCCATGTCAAGTATTGCTGAATATGTACTAAGTTTTCCCACACTGTAATCTCTGCATACTGAAGTTTGTTGTTTCATGTTGAAAAATCACTAGTAAAGTTTTGCCGGGTCTCCACCGTTCCAGAGGACCCAAGGTACTATACACTTGTCTAGTGTGATTTATGTGCCGTGTATGAATGCCGGTGTATGGAACGGTGGTGTCATGAACTAATAACTACTAAGGTTATCTTTAGCAGAGGATAGGTAGCGCTGTGTGGCACAGAGCACCGGGTGTTCAGCACACTCTGATGCTCCTGACTACACTGACATTCCTGGTAGGGTCTACAGAGATCCTAGCTTAAAAAGGGGAGACCCGGGGGCGTGGCCTAACCTTCAGACCGAGTAGTCGTGCCGTTCCAGAGCTCCTCCGCAAAGAGAGAGAAAACAGAATTTTTTGGAGCTTTTCAAAACCTCCTGACGCCTTACCCAGCACCTTTTCACCATCCCTGCAGGAAGAGGTACGAACAGAGCTATCCTCGACCGTTCGGACGACATTTTACAGCAGAGGCCTAGCGCCGGAGAAAAGCCGGGGGCTAAATTTTGGAGCCGACCGGAAGCGCGGAGCTCCATGTGCCGCAATACAGGCAAAAACAAGCAAGAAGCAGCAGTGAAACTAGCCCCGATAGTGACTCACCTGAAGCTGCTGAAGAATCACAGCCTGAGCTTACGGAGGGCGAGGACGCGGAGCGGAACTGCACCGGAGTAACACCGCAGCATCCCTGCACGGCGGGAGATCCACTCCCTAACTTCAGCGTCCAGCAGAGACACCCAGTGAGAAGAGGTAGGTGAGGGGCGCTCTCAAAGTCACCTAAGCAGCACCACAAGACTGTGACTTACACACCACCGGGTGCTGCGGTCCCCCCTGGAGCGCTGATCCCGGCAAGACTCCACTTCCGGTCCGTGGTACTCAGATATGTAGTGGTGCCACATCAGCACTTCATTTAGCCTCCGGGGATACAGAGTGTCCTGCACAAGAGCACCAACCCTTGCTTTCCACACATCAGGGCTCTGACAGAAGTCCCCAACAAACAGCCACCTCATTACCATTTCAATAGTGGGGAAACTCTCCATAACAAAGCACCTCTTTAACCCCCTGTGGCCTAGACTCTGCCTGGACTTGCATAACAAAGCACCTCATTAACCCTCTGGACTCTCCATAACAAAACACCTCATTAACCCTCTGGACTCTCCATAACAAAACACCTCATTAACCCCCTGTGGCTTGGAGGACTTTGCCTGGACTCTTACAGAAAAACCTTATAAAGCTTCCACAGCTAAATACCCCCCCCCCCCTAGAAACTGCAATCCAAAGCTCCTAAACTGGTCCTGCATACGAACTCCTCTCTGCTACACAGAGCTAAAATCCAAAGCAAGCCTGCCACTAGGCAGAAGAACCAAAACCTCAACAGACTAATAACATCAAGTGGCCTTAAAAGAAAACTGGGGGGGGCGGAGCTAGCCGTACAGGAAGGTAGACGCAGCCTGCCGAGCTCCCGGAGGCAGCAATAGAAAACGGCCCGCAGCGACTTACCCGAGTCCCGGACACCGCAGAAAGCTTCACCGCTAAGCTCCTGACCACTTAAGGAGCATTTTGACACCGCTCCGGACTGCCGCGGTGGAGGTTGCGATTTCCGGGCGCGAACGAGCTAGACGGCGGGCGCACAGCCGAAGGTAGGAGGCAATAGATCCCGACAGGGGAACACAGGAGGGCTCACAGACGGGGCCGCCAGCCCCTCCCCTCTCCCCCCGGCGATACCGGAGCCTGTGGAAGCGGGAGAGAACAGTGTGGGGCCTGCAACCCCCCCCCTCCCCCAGCAGCTACTGACTGCTTCTTCAGAGGCGACGGGACAAAGGAGGGTGAGACACAATTAAAGCACAGACCCTCCTTCCTCCCTTATTACCACCATATAAAGTCCCTTCCACAACTGCACTTGGGGACTGCTGAAGGGCTCCTGTGCCCAGAATAGACTTTGTGGCCCAACTGGCAGACAGCCAGCATATAATCCCCCCCCCCCCCACAGCACAGATTGGTGGGCTCATTAGGCTCTGAAATCAGGTGTGTGAGCACCAATAAAACACCATTACAGACACTGTCCGTCTGCCTGCACTATCCTGATAACGGACGCCTCCAGCCACCCCATAGCGCACCTCGCCTACAAGAGAGATTGCCTCTATACCTTCTTACCGCTCACCCAAGAGCAATACCAGACACAGCGACTGGGAGAGCCAACCACTCTGCGAGATCAAACGAGCAAATTTAAACCCCGGTCACGCGTGCCTTACCCAACGATGCGCGCTCCCGGGTTAAAGGGATGAAGAGGACGTAAAATGGGCATATAATCTTTACAATGTGATAACAGGCCCCTGAGACACATGTGAGCACCAACAGCAGACACAGAGCCACACCACACAGCCGCATAATCCTGAGTTAACAAACCACAGCAATACGCGATTAACACCTCCGCAAAATGGTAAAAATTGGGAAAGACAAAAGCAAAGACCACGCTGAAACGCCCAAACCCAACAAGAACCAAGCGGAGATGGATAAGTACCTAAAAAAGAAACACAGCTCCCCAGCGGCACAAAAACAGAGACCCCCTAGGGAAATTGCTGCAGACCCACATTCGGAGGACTCAGACGAGGAAAGTGTCTCAGCTGCTTCAGAACACAACGAGGAACTTGACAGAGACCCAATATCCCGCTCCTACTTAAAAAAAATTCTCACCCAAGCCATATCTCCAGTCCTAAAAGAACTAGCCGACATAAAAACTGAGGTAATACAAATAGGCCACAGAGTAGAAGACCTAGAGACAGCCCAGCAAGAGCTGACTCAGCATAATCTAGCTCTCCAAGCTACTGTCTCGGAGCAACAGGACCAGATAAACCAGGCAATGCTGTTAATTGAAGATCAAGAAAACAGAAGCCGGAGGAAGAATGTCCGTCTCAGAGGCCTACCAGAATCTATAACCCCAGAGGCATTAAACTCTGCCACCCTACAGATATTCCAATCACTTCTTGGAGAAGATAGAGCGGATAACATTGTGATAGAAAGAATTCACCGAGCCCTGAGACCAAAACCTCCACCACGGGAGCCCCCAAGAGACGTCATCTGCGGCCTACTGAACTACCTAGACACCTCTGCGATCCTTCAGAAGGCTAGGGAATTAAGCGAGATTCTTTACGAAGGGAACAAAATCCTTCTATTCCAAGACATTGCTCCCAGCACTCTGGCCAAACGGCGCATATTAAAACCCTTAACAGAAGCACTCCGAGCAAGGAAGCTACCGGTGAGATGGCTCTACCCGTTCGGACTCGCAACCATTAAGGACGGCCAACAAATAATCATTAGAACACCGAATGACCTCTCGAAAGTGTGGGAGAGACTTGAGATCCCTCCTATTGAAATACCATCTTGGCTACCCTGTCAATCAAAAACCCCGTTGCCTCAGCTGAAAAAGCCTGAAAATTGGACAACCAACAAAGCCCCCAGGACCCCGAGACAAAAAAAAAAGAATACAGGCTGAAACCTAAGATGGACTGACTATCACCGTTCCTGACCACTCGCCACTGGAGGACTGGGAAACCCAGCATCCTTTTGCTCTCACTCACTCCCCCCCCTCACTTTTTCCATCCTCCCTTACATCTTCCTCTTATACTTAGAGATCGAACGCTACAGGCTTCTGGAAGAGAGGGAGGTGGACTGAGAAAGAGAGAAGTCCGCCGACTACTTCGCAGGCACGATGATGGAAAGACCTGAGAAGGTAAAAGACGTCGGGAGCGGGGTCACGATCCTGAATATTCTACTCTGGTGCCAGGGGGGACTTGGACCCTCCCCCCCCTCTCTCACCCTTTCCTCTTCCCCCCCCCACCCCCACCCCCTACATATGGGTCTCCCGGGCCCGCCTGGCACCCCCTGCGCACAAACAACAGAGACCCAATCCCATCACCCACTCAGGACTTAAAAGCAATACTGCCGCTGTGTTCCGGTGTTGGAGCCCCCAATACTAGATGGGGACACTTGACCGGAACCTACTATGTGGCTAACCAATCTGCCGACAATCTAAGTTGCACCTTTATATGTATTTTCTGTGTTCGACACTTACTGTTTGATAAGCTTGAGATTTGATGTTCACATGGCCTTCGGGGGTCGCACCTGACTTGAAAAGGTGTGCGTCCAACCCCCCCCCCCAATCCACGGAGAGGGGGAGAAGCCAAGGGGTTATTTCCCCACCCCGAGGACTGACCGAGGAACAGACCCGGGGCCCCTCTGGGTACGGCCCTCCCTTTCACCCGTGCTTGATATGTTTCCTCTATTTCCCACTTTATGTGGAGTTTAATTTTCTTGTTAACCCTTGTTTAAGCAGCAAACCAATGTATTATCTATTGCAGGGAGGTGGAGTGGAGCCAGACCTCATAACAATTTCCCTGGAAACAGAAAATGGCAGAGATTAAAGTCACCTCATTTAATGTCAGGGGCTGGAACAACCCCCAAAAAGGTTCCAAATTCTTAACCTTATGAAAAAACACTCCCCGGAAGTACTGTTTCTTCAAGAAACCCACTTCCGCCACAAACATATCCCTAGACTCCCAACCTACACATATAATCAATGGCACCATAGCACACATTCCTCGGCCTCTAGAGGCGTGACCATTGCAATACACAAAAACGTCCCCTTCACGCCTACGGGGTCCGAACAAGACCCAGGGGGGGAGATATTTATTTTTAAAAGGAACCATAGCCCATAGATAGGTCTCATTAGCCAATCTGTATGCCCCCAATAAAAATCAGGTCCAGTGGCTTACACGGACCCTAGCTAAATTTAGAGAATTTGCGGAGGGGCTGCAGGTAGTCGGTGGTGATTTTAACTTAGCTTTTGAACACACAATCGACACAACTTCAAGCACCACATCGATCCCCTGTAGCCAGGTCCGCAAATTAAAGAGCCTATTGGTGGATATGAACCTACGAGATGCCTGGAGACTGAAAAACCCTAACCTGAGAAAGTATACATACTTCTCTCACATTCACAAATCATATCATAGAATTGATTATCTATTAATCTCAGGCAAATTCCTACACTCAGTCACTGCGGCCGACATTGGTCAAAATTACTATATCAGACCATGCCCCTGTTACTCTCTCGTTGATAGTGGACAGCCTGCCAAAGAGGGAATGGAACTGGCGCCTAAACTGCACGCTGATAAATGGGAGGGAAAACCTCTCTAGCTTAACCGAAAAATTGAAGGAATTTTTCTTAATTAACGATTCCCACGAAATCCCCGTCCCAATTATTTGGGAGGCCCACAAAGCCTTCATAAGAGGGGAACTGATATCATTGGGCGCCAGAGCCAAACGCCAGAGAAATGAAGAAATCAACTCCCTCTTAACCCAAATATCACATAAAGAAACTCTCCATAAAAATAGCCCTGAAGATAAAACCCTAAAAGAACTCGCAAATCTAAGAGACAAACTCAAAAACGTACTAAACATAAAATCCGCAAAGACCCTGTTCTCCGCCAAATATAAAATTTACACACATGGAGACAGGGGATCAAAGATAATGACGAGACTTATTCAAAAACAAAGGAAGAAAGCCTTTATTTCCCAAATTAAGACCCCCACAGGAAAAACGGCGGCATCCACTGAAGACATCACCTCAGAATTCGAAAAATACTATACCGATCTATATAACCTAGACAAAGACACTGAGAAACTACAAGACACTACAGTTAACTTCTTAAAAAACTTAAATCTCCCCGGTCTATCAGAAGAGGACGCCTCCTCACTCTTGCGCCCGGTTACGGATGACGAGGTGATGGAGGTTCTGACCTCTATCCCCAATGGGAAGAGCCCTGGTCCTGATGGACTCCCTATCTTATATTATAAAAAATTTGCCGGTACATTAACCCCATATCTAACTAAACTCTGTAATTCCCTACTCTCGGGAGCGCCCTTACCTAAACAGAGGCCCATATTACACTTATTCCCAAGGAGGGCAAAGACCCAAATTTATGCAGCAACTATAGGCCGATTTCGTTACTGAACACGGACATTAAACTATGGGCAAAATTATTAGCTCAAAGAATAACCCCTTTCCTCACTAAACTAATAAACCCAGATCAGGCCGGGTTTGTACCGGGCAGAGAGGGTAAATTCAACACGACTAGAGCAATCCATGCTATTCACTATGCCAAGCAAAACAAACTCCCCTTAATTTTACTATCTACAGACGCCGAAAAGGCCTTTGATAGAGTTAAATGGTGCTTCATGGAAGCTGTCCTGAACAAGTTTGGCTTTCCGCCTACATTCATCAAAGCCATCCTTTCTCTTTACACAGAACCAACGGCCAAAGTACAAATTAATGGCACACTATCCAGGCCCTTCGCCATAAAAAACGGCACCAGGCAAGGTTGCCCACTATCCCCAACGCTTTTTATATTGACAATGGAGACCCTCCTACAAGAAATTAGGCAAAATTCGGAAATCGTGGGCCTCCAGGTAGGGGACATGACACACACCACTGCAGCCTTTGCTGATGACCTCCTTGTGTTGGTCACCAACCCATCTAGGGCAATGCCGGCACTTATGGAAACGTTCAACCTCTTTGGCAGGCTGTCCAATTTTAAAATAAACTACGATAAGTCAGAAGCATTAAACATCTCAGCCTCACCCCAAGTAGTTAAAAAACTGAAAGACCAATAGGCTTTTAAATGGCCGACATCCAAGATTAAGTACCTAGGCATCACATTAACAGCCAACCCTTCCCAGCTATACGAAGCCAACTTCACCCAGCTGACCAAAAAAGTGAAGACCCAACTCACACAATTCAACATCCCACTGATCTCATGGTTAGGTAGAAAAAACCTCATCTCCACCTATATACTACCCCAAATAATTTATATCCTGCACTCGGTCCCAATAGAGATACCGAGCACCTTTTTTAAACACCTACATAAACTCTTCACGGGATTTATATGAGACAGGCACAAACCAAGACTGGCGTTCTCCATTCTTACTCAAAAGCGCCTTCAGGGAGGTGCGGGGCTCCCAAATCTCCAGCTCTACCACAGGGCGATTCACATCGCCAGATGGATTTCCTTGTTAGGCAGAGAAGCATACACCCCCTCACTGGACTTGGAAAAGGAGATGCTAGGTAGGGACAACCAAGTACTGCTCTGGATAAATGGGCCACCTCTCAGCAAACAAGCACATCTTAGTCCGATCACGATATGTACAATAAAAACACTGAGACTCGTGAGATCAGCAGTATCGGAAGAAAAGTCCTTCCCCCCAATGACCCCGGCTGCCCTGGTACCGGCCATTTTAGCAAACAATTTAAACCTATCAGAACGGAAGGGGTATGGGACAGATTGGGCGACCTCACAATTCACGATATTCTCAAAGGTCCTAAATTAACCAACCAGACGCAATTGGACATTCTCTTACCACAGCTATCCCTAGATTTCCTGAACAGGGCGGGCCTCTTTTATGCCCTGAGGCGATTCCAGTCAACAAACCTGGGAGTCCTGAGAGACCCCCTTTGGTTCGAGACATACATCACGCCCTTCTCCCGCCCGAAGACGTTGGTTACCCAATTCTACAAAGGCCTTCTCTTACAATCTGCTACTGACAAACCCTGGTTCCTCAGGGAATGGGAGAGAGAACTGGACCTAAATCTGAGTAGAGAAGAGACTCTCAGAGTGTTAAAAAACTCGCACGGATTCTCTAGATGTGTCCGGGTCCAAGAGAACTCATATAAGATCTTGACAAGATGGCATAGAACCCCTGTCACATCCTCTAAGATGAACCCTGAGTCATCAGCCACTTGCTGGAGATGTGGGGAAGAAAGAGGAACTGCCCTACACATCTGGTGGCATTGCAACAGAATCAAACCCTTCTGGCAATCAGTCAACAAATTGATTAACAAAATCTGCCATACAAAACTTACCCTTGAACCAGAGGAGGTCCTCATCTGGCTACCTACAAAACAATTTAAACCATCCCACAAAAACCTAATGACTACCCTTCTCACAGCAGCCAAACTACTGATACCCCTTTTCTGGCAGAAAACAGATACTCCACAAATCGCACAATGGCTAGAGAAGGTATCTCAAATCTACAGATTTGAGGAGATACAGGCCTGGGAAAACGGCTCGAGAGAAGACTTTGTGGCCCTCTGGGCACCTTGGGTGTACTTTCAGGGTGACAGAGAAAATCTAGATCATTAGATAAGAAACTGACTGCCATTAAATAAATAAAAAAATTTAAAAAAATCAATGGTCCACTCGGCTCCGCCTTACGTTTATGTTACATTTAAACAATTTGAACTTTGCTGTATGTTTTTCCCCCGTTACTCATCCCCTTTTGTTCTACCCAAACCCCATACCATCCCCCCCATACTCTCTTGTTCTTTGCCCTGCATCAATGCCAGATCTGTAATACTTATTCCTAGGACTGCTTGCCCTCACTTCTCAGCTTAAAATGTTACTTGAAACGCCATGTGGCCCTGCGTGGCCTAACTGCATTGATATATCTCTGGCATTGTCATTCATCTTAATAAAAATAAAAAGAAATTGTTTAAAAAAAAAAAGCATCATGCGCAGCTTGAAACGCGTTGGTTGTTTCTGTGAAATTTTAGTCACGTTTATGGATCATTAATAAAGAGTTTCATCGCCTTTACTTCATTCCTGCGAACTGGATTTTTTTTTCTTCCGTTCCTCGTAATAAATGTAACCCTTTATTAAAAAAAAAAAAGGGGGAGACCCCGCCCCATGTTGTTAGTGATTCGCCTTGTAGTTAACCTATAAGAACCATCGTAGATGTCGAGCCCTCTTCCCTTCTGGATCTCGCGATATCTAGACGCGTCATAGCGAGCTAGCACATGCGCAGTAAGGCTCGTTCAGAGCTTAGTTCCCGTAGACGGGTTGACGCCACCGCGCATGCGTCGCTCGCTGTGCGTATGTGGGAGGACTCCAAACCATTTCGGAGGTTGTCTGGTTTCAGCGGCCGTGCCCAGTCGATTTTGCGGCATCTGCGCAGTTGATCCTCTGTTGGACATAGACTCAGAGACGTCAGAGTCCGTCTTTGGCGTCTGCGCAATGGCTAATACGAGCAACTTCTCTTCAAGAGTCCTCTATTCTCGCCAGAGTCTGCGCTGACTTGCTTCTATTGGACTTAGGATCCCGATACCCATTCCAGCGCCCGCCGTGAGATGCGATTGCAGGACATAAGTTTTAATCCTTGATTCTGATTCATACATTCTCATGGAGATCCAAGCTTTAGTTACACACCTCTTGTGCATACTATATAGAAATTTTGCAGATTGTGAGGGGAAGGGTAGGTTTCAGGCTGAGGATAGTACTACTGTTCTGATTGAATAAGTGACGCTAGTGCCCATGATTCATTTAAACCATAAGATGCATATGTCCTCAGGCGGTCACTCGGAGTAGTGCTCTGCATCGAAGTACTCATTAGATGAATGACGCAAATGATTCGTTTAGTCCTCCAGGTGCGACCGTCTTCAAGCGATCAATCCATCCTGTCTCCTTTTGCAGACGTTTTTGATATAAACTTCCTCTCCGGCCTGTCGGTCTTATTACTTCAATGCCCTTAAATTTTAGGACATGAGGGTTACCGTTGTGGACCTCGCGGACATGGTTAGTTAAGTTCCTATTCTCATTTCGGTTTATAATCCCTACGTGGGCTAAGACCCTCCTTCGGAGTTGCTGCATTGTCTTGCCCACATAGTTACGTGGGCAAGGGCAGGTTGCTAAATAAACCACCACTGTTGAGCGGCAGTTTAGAAAAGTCCCTGATGTCGTATTCTTTGCCAGTTTTGGCACTTCGAAAGGTTTTTGTCCATTCCATGAACGGACATGCCTGACACCCTGAGCACGGATAGAATCCTTTCGGTGGATTGTAATTAAGCCACATCAGCATTTCCAACGTCCGTGTAAAGTGGCTATGGACTAACCTATCTCGTAAGTTCCTTCCTCTTCTATAGGTTATAGCTGGTCTTTCATGAAGGCATTCTATGAAGGTCTGGATCTCTTCTAAGAAGATGCCAGTATTTGGAAATTTCTTTTCTGATTTGGTTGTGTTCCCCGTCATAGGTGCCTATCAGGCGTATCTTATTTTCTTGATCTTTGTTGTGAGTGGTTTTTCATTTCTCGGTATTGCTGCCACCGATTGTCTTGCCTCTGCGATAACATTTGATGGATATCCTCTGTGCTGAAACCTCGTGGCCATGTCATTGGCCTTTTCTTCATATTCTGCTGGATTAGAGCAGTTTCTTTTGGTTCTTAAAAATTGGCCTTTCGGAATGCCTTTTTTCAACGGCCACGGGTGGTGACTATCGAAATGCAGCAAGGTGTTTGTCGCTGTCGGTTTTCGATGCAAAGTGCTCTCCAGGAGACCTGAGGTTGTTTTAGAGATTTTGATATCAAGAAAGGTTATACAGTCCCGTTGGATCTCGCTAGTGAAAAAAAGGCCTAAATCATTAATGTTAAGCCTATCCACAAAGTCCTTAAATTCTGTTTGATTGCCGGACCACAGTATTAGTATGTCATCAACATACCGGATCCAGAGATCGACCTTAGAGGTCCATCTCTGGTTGGACTCTGTGAAGACGTTTTTTTCCTCCCACCAGCCCAGATAGAGATTTGCGTAACTGGGGGCACAAGGGCTTCCCATAGCGGTCCCCCTGAGCTGGTGGGAGTACTTACCGTCGAATAGAAAAAAATGGGTTTCAGCACAAATTCAACCATATCCAGGACCAGAGTGTTGTGTTGGTGATAATGTATACCTCTCTGTTCAAGAAAATGGTTTACTGCAGTGAGACCCCCTTCGTGTGGTATAGAGGTATCCAATGCCTCAACGTCCAGGCTAGCAAGCCAGATTGTTTCCAGGACATGAATACCCTCAAGATGCCGCAAGGCATCGGTGGTGTCTTGCACATAGGACGGTAGAGCTTCCACAAACGGGCGTAAAATGATGTCAACATACTGGCTTGCGTTTTGGGTTAAGCTAGCGATCCCCGAGACGATAGGACGTCCTTTTAGTGGCGACGTACCTTTATGTATTTTGGGGATAGCATAAATCGTTGCAATTTGTGGATGTTTTGGTAGAATAAAATTATATTCTTTTATACTGATTAAATGGTCCTGTAGTGCTTGTTCAAGCAGACTCTTGAGTTCTTGCAGGTAGCTGTCCGTGGGATCTTTCTCAAGTTGCCCATAGCTCCTGTGGTCCCTCAGTAGTGCTAGGCACATTTCTTTATATGCCGATGAATCCATGAGGACAATATTTCCCCCCTTATCGGAAGGTTTTATTATTATGCTATTGTCCCTTTCTATTGCTTGTAAGGCCTATTTTTCTTTTTGAGATAGATTTTGATTATGGTGTTTTTTCATATGGCACAATGCAGTTAGGTCCTCAATTACAAGATTTTCAAACACATCTACATATGGACACTCCCAGTTGGGGGGAGTACTGGTACTTTTTAATCTGAGGGAGGTAAATGGACCCTCTCCCAACGGACGTTCCCCTTCATTGGATAATTCCTCCAGGTCATTCAGTGCGTCAATATCTTCCGCACTGAGACCAAATTCTGCTGCTTTTTTACGTTTCTGTATCTCATGGAATTTACGCCACCTCAATTTCCTGAGGAATAAAGATATATCCTTCTTCCAGGAAAATAACTCGAACCGGTGGGTTGGGACGACAATAGGCCTTTACTAAGAACACTTGTTTCCTCATATGACAGGTTCCTGCTTGAAAGAGTGATTATCTGTAATTGTTGATCAGAAGTTGGATTATTACCTATAGCTGTATTCGCGGTAGTACCTCCCGGTCTCTCCTTATCCATAGTTGAAGTCACTGGTTCCCTCACTGTTGTGATTGGAAGGGGGGGCCTTTTCGCTCTCTTAGTAGGTAATTCGAGATAGGGGGCCCTAAAAAACGATCTCCTCCAAAATGATGTCCCCTGCCTCTTCCTCGTGATCTATTCCTAGGTGGAAAATGGGCCGTTGTTCGCCCTCTTCCTACCTGTACGTTACTCTCCTGTAGTTCTGTTGCTGAAAGTTCACTTTCCGATGTACTTATTTCTGACTCCGTATTATTCCTACTTTCATACGCACAATTTTCCGAGAAGTCTCGTAAGTCTCGGGTGTATTGAAAATGTTTTCGATCTTTCAAGTAATTTGTATATCTGTCTATTGTTAATTTCAGCGTTTTCTCTTTTTTCGAAGTCCGGTTCTTCCGAAAACTTCCTCGTTTCACTGATTGCTTCCTCTAAGAGTTTACTATTTTTTTCATGTGTGATCTTTTCTTCATCAAGCAGTTGGCGCATAAGCCTAAGTGAACTTTTAGTTGCTTCCTGTTGCCACTTTTGTAGGAAAGTTGATGTTCGTAGTTTTGGAGAGGGAAGCATGTTTATACGTTGGCCCCGTGGAATAATTCGATTGTCTAAATATCTCGTAAGCCCCTGCACCTCCCACCAGGACCTTGTGAATTCCTTGTAGGTAGCAGTTAGATGTTTAAATGCGTTATCGATGGAGTTAGACTATTTATTTCAAGGTTTTCATTAGAGAAAACCGTGTTGGCATCTGCCAACCAGGGGGCTGTGTCAATTCCTCCTGCTAGAAATCCTGTCATAGAAGAGTCACAGTGACAGAGAGGTCCTCACCTCAAATAGGTAGAGGTCAGAATAAAAAGGAATAGATGTGCAGATACAACAATTCTGCTACATCATAGTCCCCGACCTCCTAAGGTATTTTCCTGCCTCCCAGATAGCTGACAAATGAGGACCAAATATGCAATGGTTGAATAGAGAAGAAATAAAGGAATACAACTATTCTATGATATTATCTATCAACCGGATTCCTCAAAGTCAGCCATCTAACTGCTGTCAGTGAAACAGTAGCTATTTATCATCAATAGCTACGTACTGATTACAACCAGCTAATCCAACTATAGTGACACCATCAACTATAATTAATTTTGACCTGAACATCTCATATAGCAAAACAGAAGCATCAGTTTGCACTCCGTGCGTCATAAGTTACCATAAGTCTGAAATTATAAGTCTTTAATATATCTGAGTGAACGATTTATCCATGTTTCATCCTAGTAGCTAGTTTTGATCCTGATGAATCGGCCCAATAATTCAATCAGGGCCGAAGAAACACGTCGACCAAGTTATTTACAACTTTTGCTAGCATAGTGACAAGTTCAAGCTATTTGACCTAGCTATTTATAATTCTTGTTGGTCTAGGGACAAGATTAAAGCATCTATTACTCTCCCTTTAACACCTAATTCTTTTGGAGAGATTTTCACTAGAAGACTTAACAATATGGTCTGTATTGAACTGAGTATTGAAGTATAACTGACAGGAACTTCCTGATAAATAGTGGTAAATAAGTCCAGTGTATGGTAGTAACGCATCCTGTTGCTTCCTAGTACGGATTTAGTAATATTCCAACCCTAACGGGGTATTGTAGGGTATTGAACCGACATACATGTACAGTAATGAATATCTGAGATACAAATAAGTAGCACCAAGGTCAGGACAGCGTTACACCCCCTTTTATGTTTTGTGTCTGTATAAGTCTCATGTATGTGGTGGTATACTAGTGTGGCAATATTTTTCGTTCAAAAGTATTTTATTCGTGTTTTTCAAAACATACACTAATATATACGTGCAGTATTGTGAAACAATAAAATGGTCTTAATCACGTACTATGCCTTCGGAAGCAGTTCTTTCTTTTTGACAGGCCAGCTGGTCACTGACCGAACTTTACAACAATTATACTAAAACACAAACAGTACGGACAGACAAAGGGGGTAAGGGGGGGGGGAGGTGGGCCGGTGCTGCGCTGGTGGGGTGGACCTGTGTAGTAAGCCCTTTCCGGAAGAGAGCCACACCCATCTCCAGTCTTCTCGAGGGGGGCTTCTGTATTATCTAGAGCCGGCCCGAGTCCACCCATTTTTTTAAAGCTTTCGGTAAACCTGAAGGCAATCCAGGGCGTGTGGCAATATTTTTAATAACAATTACTAATAAAAGTTATGTTTTACTAAAAGAGAAAATCTAAATTAAGCCAAAATTCAGGTTCTCTTCAGTGAATACCTATTTGAGGTGAGAACCTCTCTGTCACTGTGACTCTTCAGGGTTCAGATTTGGTTACAAAATTTAATTCATATTCAGATCTCAGTTCGTGGTTCTACACTTTTCGTTGCGAGAGTGACTCATTAGGAACCCATGAAAAAATAGAACCTTTGGAAAGTTTTACAAATGGCTCAAAAGGAGGATGTTTGGGTACTGGTTGTCTAAAAATGAAAAGCGACACTTGTAAGCCTCCAGAACAACTGTATAAAAGGAGAGTAGTATGGAGTAGCTGAAATAAAGTAAAGCACTCAAACATAAGAGTGTTACAAAAATACTCAAATTAGATTTGAGGCCTTAGAAATGAGCTGGGACCACCCTATGTGGGTGTACTCAGAGGACTATAGATGGCTTCTAGGAACCTCTATCTTCCTGGGTAGGTAAGGTCACACATTCCTTAGTGGTTAGCTCAAGTTTTTGGGGTGAGGGAAGAGGTCATGTCATTGATGGTATGGGGGAGGAGCTGTGTAGCATGATGAAGCAGCTGCAAAAGGGTGGACAGTTAGTGAAATGAATATGACTCCATTTAGTATTGTTTGCACAAATGGTTTTCGGTATAGGGATGTCTATATTTAGTTGCTTGAAATTTTTATGGTGGTGTCCAAACAGTTGATTTTTTTGTATATGAGTAGCTTAATGTCAGGATTGTGGTGGGGTGAACTGCATTGAATCTTATGGAATTTTATTAGTTCTTGTTCGCTGTTGGGCCAGATGATTATGAAGTCATCAATGTAGTGGAAGTAGGCCAATGGTTTACTGGAGCAGGAGGCCAGAAAGTTACTCTTCATTTTTGCCATGAAAAGGCTGGCATGTTGTGATGCCATTTTACTGCCCATGGCGGTTCCAGTGAAAATCTCTTTACCAAAGGAGAAATAGTTGTGTGTGAGGATGCATCCTATGAGTTGTAACACTGATTCAGAGGCGACCCCATTGGCCTCAAGGTGTGACTGGCAGGCGGTCAGTCCATCCTTGTGTGCGATGTTGGAATAAAAGGACTCCACATGCATGGTGGCCAGGATGGTGCCATC
Source organism: Eleutherodactylus coqui (assembly GCF_035609145.1). NCBI lineage: Eukaryota > Metazoa > Chordata > Amphibia > Anura > Eleutherodactylidae > Eleutherodactylus > Eleutherodactylus coqui. The sequence goes on from NC_089845.1 coordinate 12,105,277, forward strand.
GGGGAGGGGACATACGGTTGACTCATATAGAAATACTGTGCAATCTACTATACTGGACAAGCAGAATAAGGAAGCATTTAATATCAATATGCAGGAAAGAAGGGCTATCTATGCACTCAAAAACAACAAGGAGATCACTATTAAGCCTGCAGATAATGGTGATGATGATCTCCTCAAAGGGAGGTCCTCATGGATACATCAGGCTACACCATCGAAGTCCCATCATCAACATATAAGGGGGTTCTTTACTGTAAGAGCAGTAAGACGTGGTGATGGCAAAATCAATAGAGGAGTTTAAAAGGGGACTACACGTCTCTTTAGAGAGCTATGATATTACAGGATATAGATATTAAATAACCAGCAGGGTTGTTAATCCAGGTCTTGAAGTCTGGTGGGAACTTTCAAAATGTTGATCCAGGGATTATTCTGACTGCCATTATGGAGTCGGGAAGTAATTTTTTACCCCAATGGGCTAATTGGCTTCTGCCTTACTGGGTTTTCTTTACCTTCCTCTAGATCAACTAGGGGGTTGGTGGAAACAGGCTGAACTAGATGGACATTGTCTCCCTTCAGCCTAACATTATATATTACTATGTTACATGAAAGAGTATTAGTCACCATACAGTTTAGAAGGATTTGGTTATTTTTTATATTATGTGTATCACTACTAACTATTCTGCCAGTTCTAACTGCTCCTCATCCCATTTTCATTACTTAGTGCCAGGTCACTGTCTGCACCATCTTCCCTCTATCTCTCTGGTTGCCCTTCCCCCCCAGTTCCTAGTTTAAACACTCCTCCAGCCTTCTAGCCATCTTCTCTACAGACACATCTGCATCCTCCCCATTGAGATGCAGCTTACCCTATGGTAAAACCTGTACCCAAAGGCAAAGTGGGTCCAGTTCTCGAGGAAAAAAATCCTTCCTACACCAACTCTGGAGCTACTTGTTTACCTCCCTAATCTCCCGCTAGCTTTTTTTGGGTGTGACACGTGGTACATTTAGTATTTCAAAATATACTACTTTGGAGGTCCTTGCCCTAAACTATCATCCTAATTCCCCAAAATCGTTTTTAAGGACCTTCCACTTACCTCTAGTTTTGTTATTGGTGCCAATGGATACCATGACCATGGGATCCTCACCTGCCCCTCTCAGTAATCTGTTAACCTTTTCCTCGATGTGTCGAATTCAAGTGCCTGGAAGACAATACACACTGTTTGAAAATTCCAGTCTTTTTGGCAGATTGCCATGTCTGTCCCCCTGATAATTGAATCTCCCACTAACAGGACCTGTCTAGAATCATAGAATGGTAGAGTGGGAAGTGACCTCCAAGGTCATCTCGTCCAACCCCGTGCTCAGTGCAGGATTCACTAAATCATCCCAGACAGATATTTGTCCAGCCTATCTTTGAAGACTTCCATTGAAGGAGAACTCACCACCTCCTGTGGTAACCTGTTCCACTCCTTGATCCCCCTCACTGTCAGAAAGTTTTTCCTAATATCTTATCTGTGTCTTCTCCCTTTCAGTTTCATCCCATTGCTTCTGGTCTTTCCTTGTGCAAATGCGAATAGGGCTGATCCCTCCACACTGTGAAAGCCCTTCAAATATTTGTAAACAGCTATTAAGTATCCCTTCAGCCTTCTTTTTTGCAAGCCTAACATTTCCAGATCTTTTACCATTACTCATAGGATATGATTTGCAGACCGCTCACCATCTTGGTAACTCTTCTCTGAACTTGCTCCAGTTTCTCTGTCTTTTTTAAAGTGGGGTGCCCAGAACTGGATACAGTACTCCAATGAGATCTGACTAAGGAAGAGTAGAGGGGATTAATTACCTCATGTGATCTAGACTCTATGCTTCTCTTAATACATCCCAGAATTGTGTTTGCCTTTTTGCTGCTGAATCACATCGTTGACTCATGTTCAGTCTATGATCTATTAGTATAACCAAGTATTTTTCACGTGTGCTGCTGCTTGGCCCAATTCCCCTTATTCTGTATGTGCTGCTTTCGTTTTTCTTGCCCAGATGTAGGACTTTGCATTTCTTGTTAAATACCATTATTAGTCGCCACCCACTGTTTTTCAAGATCTTTTTCAATACTCTTTCTCCTCCCTAGAGTTACCTATCCCTCCTAGCTTTGTGTCGTCGACAAATTTGATCAGTTTTCCTCAATTCCCTCCTTCAGATCATTTATAAAAATGTTGACCAACACTGGGCCTAGAACAGAGCCTTGTGGTTCCCACTTGATACATTCTTCCACTTGGATGTGCAGCCATTTATGACCACTCTTTGAGTACGATCACTCAGCCAGTTGTGACTCCACCTAATAGTTGCCTTGTCAATCCCATATTTGGTCATTTTTTTAATAAGTATGGTATGAGATACTTTGTCAAATGCTTAACTAAAGTCAAGATATACTATATCCACTGCATTTCCCTGATCAACCCAGTTGGTGATTCTGTCATAGAAGGAAATTAGATTTGTCTGGCATGACTTGTTTGTTACAAACCCATGTTGGCTCTGGTAAATTACTCTATTTTTATCCAGATACTTGCATACATGCTTTTGACATACCCTCAAAATCCTTTTTTATTGTTTTTGGCCTCTTTTGCAAGCATCAAATCATTATTAGCTTTTGCTTTTCTGACACTTGCCCTACAGTTTCTGCAGACCGCATTATACTCTTCTTTAGATATTCCCCCCTCTTTCCATTTGATAAACATATTTTTCTTCGTTTTTAATATTTGTGCAAGTTATGTGTTCATCCATCCTGGTCTCTTTAACCCATTTAGGACCAGCCACAGTAAATTTACGGCGGCTGGTCCTGGGCTTAGAGCACCGCCGATAGTAAAATTACGGCATTGCTCCAAGTCTCCTGCCTCTGCAATCAGTCAGAGCAGGAACAGGTTATCAGCTGTTAGTGACAGCTGATAACCTGGAGCAGAAGGCAGGAGGGGTTTTTAGCCCTTCCTGCCTTCTGCTTCCCCGATATACAGTGCTCATTGAGCACTGTATGGGGAAAGTGAAAGTAAGATGTTTTTTCACTACGGGAGCCTCGGGGGGTCATGTGACCTCCCGGGATTCCCTGTTACTGCAGAGCTGGAGGGTCAGACTAGACCCTGGCAGCTCTGCAAGTGACTAATGTCACCACAGGGGTTGCTTTCCCCTGTAACTAGGGCTCCTATGGATGCCCTAGCTACAGTGGGAAAGTGTCAAATAAAGAAAAAAAAATGTGAATGTCGCCCAGAGGTCTTATATGACGTCATGGGGGACACAGATAGTAAAAAAAACATAATTACATACATAAGTAAAACAAAATAACAGAATAACACAACAATACATACAAAAGAAAGAGAATAACACAAAGCAGATGCCAACAAAAACAGTCGCCGTATGCGCCCTATAAACCAAAACCATACATACTATATATCAAAATGTCCGAAACAAATAGAGGAACCCATTCCCATACTTTATTTTAGTGTAAATATAAAAATAATTTTTAAAAAAATTATAAATGTTTAAAAAACTGAAAAAAGTCAGCGAAAAAGATATAAAAAACAATAGTCCTATATGTCACAGAAAAAAAACGCAGCAAAAATAATTTTGGTAGCTAACGGAAAAAAAATAGAGCAGTAAAACCACCACATGGGTAAAATCCCTAAAAAGTGTCTGGTCCTTAAGGTACAAAACAGCTTGGTCCTTAAGGGGTTAAATGCTCCCCATGCTTCCTCCTTTTACAGATTGTTAATGATTGTGCTTTGAGAATCTCATTTTGCAATATTTCCCAACCTTCGTGGACATTTCTGTCCTTAAGAACAACCAGCCATTGTATTCTTCCTACCCTGAGTTTTCTCAGGTCTTCCTCCCCTTGTTATCCAACATAAAAAGGATTCTGTTTAGTCAAAGTCCTAGCTTACAGACACACAAACAAAAAATGTTAAAATGTCTAACCCCTAGCAACTTCTGGGGAAAGAACAGCCAATGAGCCACCCTTGAAAAAAGTGTATAGTTACACAGTATCGGGAAATCAGGAATTCCCGATACTTCTCAAGTTTAATATCGTATACAACTTGAGACAGAGTATTTAAGTTTGGCTCAATGGAACTAGCTAGATTGTTCCCATCATAGTGAACAGATAGTACAGCTATTCAATGAAGATGAATGCTGTCAATTTCATCAACAGGCCGTGGTTGTGTCTCTTGGTTGGGATGAGATACACTTTTTACGGCTAGTCGAAGAAGAAAAAAATTTTTTTTTTTTTAAAGCTGACAATCGTCAATCATTATGGCTCAACATGGCGTTCTTATAAGCCAATGTATAGCCACAAAGTGCAGTGCATCAACTGCTGAAAAAATGCTTAACTGGGTTCGACGCGTTTCCGCTACGATAAACGCAGCCTCATCAGGAACCATCAATTATGGATCAATAAGTCAGCTATAAAGAGATCGGTAAGTCCCGAAAACGAGACTCACCCCTCTTTAAATAGAAGGAAAGTGGACTGTTCTACCAATTAATGAGAACAAATAAGTCCGCTTCCTGACAGAAAATAAAACTGCAGGATTGGAGATTGAAAGGTAAGTCCCAAGGTGGGGAGATACCCTGCATTCACTCAGAGGAGATAGACGATCCTATCACTAGGTTAGAAAAGATAAGCCCAGTTTCCCCCAGAAAAGATTTTTCAGGAACAAAATAAAAAAATGGCAGCAACCAGCCTCAGTTGAGGCTGGTTGCTGCCATTTTTTTATTTTGTTCCTGAAAAATCTTTTCTGGGGGAAACTGGGCTTATCTTTTCTAACCTAGTGATAGGATCGTCTATCTCCTCTGAGTGAATGCAGGGTATCTCCCCACCTTGGGACTTACCTTTCAATCTCCAATCCTGCAGTTTTATTTTCTGTCAGGAAGCGGACTTATTTGTTCTCATTAATTGGTAGAACAGTCCACTTTCCTTCTATTTAAAGAGGGGTGAGTCTCGTTTTCGGGACTTACCGATCTCTTTATAGCTGACTTATTGATCCATAATTGATGGTTCCTGATGAGGCTGCGTTTATCGTAGCGGAAACGCGTCGAACCCAGTTAAGCATTTTTTCAGCAGTTGATGCACTGCACTTTGTGGCTATACATTGGCTTATAAGAACGCCATGTTGAGCCATAATGATTGACGATTGTCAGCTTTAAAAAAAAAAAAAAAAAAAAAAAAATTTTTTCTTCTTCGACTAGCCGTAAAAAGTGTATCTCATCCCAACCAAGAGACACAACCACGGCCTGTTGATGAAATTGACAGCATTCATCTTCATTGAATAGCTGTACTATCTGTTCACTATGATGGGAACAATCTAGCTAGTTCCATTGAGCCAAACTTAAATACTCTGTCTCAAGTTGTATACGATATTAAACTTGAGAAGTATCGGGAATTCCTGATTTCCCGATACTGTGTAACTATACACTTTTTTCAAGGGTGGCTCATTGGCTGTTCTTTCCCCAGAAGTTGCTAGGGGTTAGACATTTTAACATTTTTTGTTTGTGTGTCTGTAAGCTAGGACTTTGACTAAACAGAATCCTTTTTATGTAAGACTGTAATTAAAAGTTACGTTTTAGAGTTACCTGAGAACCCTCACTGTGACGAAATAAAGAATTATCCAGGTGTTCCCCCTGCTACTGCGAAACCTTCCTCCCCTTGTTATCCAACATCCAAGGATATCATGATCGCTGCCTCCTAAGGTCTCAGCCACCCTTACTTCCTCAACTATTTCCTCCCCGTTGGTAAGAATTAGGTCCAAGATAGCAGATCCCCATGTTTTCTGTTCTACCTTTTGGAAGATAAAGTTGTCAACAAGAGCGGATAAGAATTTGTTGGATCCATAACTTTTACCTGATAGAGATTCCCAACAAATGTCTGGATAGTTAAAATCTCCCATGATCACTATGTCGGGCTTTTTTGAGAGCTTGGCCATCTGATGTAGGAAGAGTTCCTTAATATCTTCTGCTTGTCTGGGTGGTCTATAGTAAATGCCTACAGTAGTGTCCTTTCTGTTCTCTCCTTGTATTTTTACCCAAACAGTTTCTACAGAACTCCCATGCTCTGAAGCTTGAATCTCTGTGGAGATCAATGTTTTCCTAACATACAATACAAGACCTCTTCCTATTTTTTAGGTCTGTTTCTTATAAATAAGTTGTATCCTTCAAGCCTTGTATTACAATCTTGTGTATCATTCCACCAAGTTTAGGAGCTCCAATTTTTCTTGTTTGTTTTCCATGCTCTGGGCATTTATGTAGAAACGTTTAGTTTGTGATCGGTGTCTCTTGCTCCTCTACTTCTAACAGGAAGGTTCTCAAATGTATTAATCAGCTGTATATTTTTACCTGGCCTTTAACTTCCCTTCCCATATTGTTCTAGCTTAAACTGCTCTGCACTCGGATTCCCCCTCTCACTGGGGCATACATCCCCCTGGTGGTTAGAGACCATGTCGTGCTGCAGTAGCGCTAATCCTGTAATGGCATTCCCCTCATCTGCCAACTTTGCAAACTTACTGGAGTGTGGCAGTTCAAGACTAGCCTCCCTGGATTTCTTCCCTCGACCCCTTCTGTCACCCAGCTAGTTGCCTGCTCATCCTGCTTTCCCAAACTACCATCCACCACCACATCTACCCCAGTGAGTTACCTTCTCAGTGGGAAGCAAACTCCTTTCCATATTGCAAATTTTAATGTTGCAAATGTTCATTTAGATTCAAGATCTGGGCTTCCAAATGAGCGACACGTACATATCGTGTACAGCAGTATGCACCCTCAAACAACTGTTCAAGGACAGCATACATGGCACAAGATGTACACTGGACGGCATTGTCAATCATGGAGCACATTCTAAATGGGGATCATACAGATAGATTAGATTAAAAAAAATTAAAATATATATGCAAAAATTTCAAATAAGCAGTAATTAAATAAATTACTCTTCCAAAATCCCTGACTCTAAAGTCACTGATCCCAAGTCACATTTATTACACAGTACAGTTAGAAGACACCCACAGATACTCACTTAGGTGTTGATTGATATAGCTCTTATCTGTAGCTCTTCTGTTACTCCTCTGTTTAGTATGTTTACAGTTGTGTTAAAAGACGTGCAACCTGGCTGCTTTGTTTCAACTGCAGAAAATCAAAACTAAAATCTGTGCAAAAAATTTGTTTATTCTGAAAACAATCTATGGATTCTGACAGCACAATAAAGTTTTTTGCTTTTTTCCGCTATTTCAACCCAAAAAATAGCACTGGGGGAGGCGGAGCTAGCCAAGCAGGAAGAAAGACGCACATTACTCGGGCTCCGCACCAAGCGATAAAAAAACGGAGCGTCCTGCCCTACCGGCACCCCCGGTAAGCCGCTTACCTGTCCCGTCGCGCGGCCCAGCACAAGAGGAGCAGGAAGACACCTCTCCCGACACGCTCCGTGAGGTCCGGAGACTGAGGCCTACTGCCGCGGCTGCATCCCCGGCCTAGATTTCGGGACGCCGCGGGTCGCCGCGAGCCGGAGGAGCGAACGGCGGCAGCCCAAGCACAGGGGGAACATCCGATCCACCGCCGGAGACACCTGAGAGCCCAAACCCCCCCGACCCCCCCCCCCTACCAGCCTCAGAAACCGGAGGAGCGGGAGAATACAGCGCGGGCACTGCGCCCACCCCCCCGCCCTCCCCCGGTAAATACTGAATACAGCACAGCAGGGGGCCAAGTTTGGAAGGTGAGAAGAGGGAATTGGGGACTGACAGAGACACCCCTGACTGTTCCTGCCCCAGAGACCCCACAAATCTAAAGCCCTGCAGGGCAGAAGAGCCCGAGCACCGGGAAGAGAGTCTGCAGCTCAGTCTACAATCAGCAGCAACCTCCCAGGAGGAAGAAAACTGCATGAGAGCAAGGACAGACAGAGGCAAGGCAGGGTCTATACAGCACATAAGCAGGAGCAGCCCACCACAGCTCCCCACTGTGACTCACAACAATCCAGCAGAGGGGTCTCAGGATAAAAGAAGAGTCCTGCCAACTATAAAGTGAGGGGAATTCCCCCTTACAAGGAATTTCTCTATAAACCTCTACCGCCATCTACTGGCCACCTACCATATTACAAGCTCCTAACTTTTCTTTACTACAAAAAAAAACAAAAAAACATAGAACATTTAAAGCTAGTAAAGAAGGACCTTAACACCTCTCCACGCCAAATGGAGTAATCAAGACAACACCTACCCATAGGACACATACTCGGAGACTCTATGTTACTACACTAGCCTCCGACCGGATGGTGGAAAGTGATACTATCAAGCTGCAACAAATATAACCACAAGAAAAACTAGCGCGCTCTGCCCTGAAAACCCTCTACTATGCCAAAGTACGGGAAATATCCAAAATCAAATCTGCTCCGTCCCACAGCCAAACCAATACCAAAATTGTTCCGCCCATCACAAACCACAGAAATGGAGACCCAAGAGCAAGACCACCCAACCACGTCACAAAGTCTAGACCAGGCCCCAAAAAGCCTACCGCAAAGCAACCCCAAATTTTCAAGTCAAGAAATCAAAGATCTATACGAAAATATACAACAATTATTCAAAAAAGAATTGCTGGAAGCTGTCGCCGAATTCTCCAAACAAACTCAAGAACTCGGACAAAGAGTCAAGGAGATAGAAAATAAAACCGACGAAGTCATAGAAGCATTAGATCAAGATAGAAACCTCATCAAAGAAAACCAAGAGAAAATAGAACAACTAGAACTTAAAGGGGTTGTCCGGCCATAAACATTAGGTCTCATTACTTCTGTTTGCCCAATACAATGCACTTTGTAATATACATTGTGCATTGTAAATTAGGCAAACAGAAGTTATTCACTTACCTTTAGGGTTGCCCCCCCCCCCTGTGTTGCTCCTCGGTTGCCATGGTTCCTGGTTCCGACAAGTCTCTTCTCCTCTTCTTGCCGGGACGCGCCTCTCCAGCACAGCTCTGCGCATGTGCAGAAGAACTTCAGCCGCTGGGAAGCTCAGTTCTGCCTGCAGGGGAGGCGTGGCTGCTGGCTCTTCAACTCCAAGGTAAGAATGAGAGGAGGGGTGGGCTCTCGTGGGGGGGGGGGGGGAGGGAGGGAGGGGGGAGGATGGATGGATGGATGGATGTGTGCAAGTGGCTGTCAGAAGTCCCGGGGGGGGGCGGCTTCAGTGATGTGTGTGTGTGTGCAATGTCAGGAGTCCCGGGGGGAGGGGGGGTGCTGTTAGTGTACTTGTGTGTGGGCACTGTAAAGGGGGACTCTGTGGGGGAGGTCACAGGGGGGGCACTGTATAGGGACGCTGTGGATGGGGGGCATGTGGAGGGGGGCTACTTTGGAGTGCAGTGGGGGGGACTCTGGGGGGGTGGCATGTGTTGAGGGGGGACTGTGGAGAATGCTGTGGTTGGGGGGAATGAGGGGGGCTACTTTGGAGGGCACTGTAGGGGTGACACTGGGGGGCATGTGTAGGGGGTACTGTAGAGGGCACTGTTTGTGGCACTGTGGGGGATCATTAGGGGGGCACTGTGGGGGGGGTCATTGTGAGGGGTGGGGTCGCTGTGGGAGGGGCACTATGAGTGCATGTGTGTGTGGGGAAATGTTTTGTTTCACTTTAGCCTTGCAGTGGGGGGCTGCAGGAGAGTTCTCTCTGGGCTCTCCCCAGCCCCTCTCCATTCACTATACACTGTTCTGCTGTTTACACTCATGCCAGGATTTTATCCTGACATGAGTGTATAACGCAGTCTCCCCTGGCCACACCCCCTCTGATTATAGTATGCAGCAGGGGGCGGGGCCTGGGCGGGGAGAGACTGTAGAGCAGTTCAATAGAGGTGGGCATGTCGTGGGCGGGGCTAGGACGTGAGCTGTGGGAAATCCTGCCTTTTCATGTCTCTTACTACTATCGGGAGCGCGCACACAGAGGAGGGAGAGCGCAGAGCATGTGAGAAGGCAGCACAGAGGCGCCATCTTTGAAAGCTGCAGTGAACATCAGATTCTAAGGTAAGAAACTGACATTGCAGCTGATCTGCCGGCCGGTTTGAGCCCCTGTATGCTGTCTGTTACTATCCTTACTGAAAGGGAAGCAGCAGCGTTGTAAAAATTTTTACCCTGTGTGGTCGGACAACCCCTTTAAATTAGAAGATCAAGAGAACAGATCTAGAAGAGCGAATCTTCGCATAAGAGGCCTGTCGGAACGCTTCACAGCACTAAAAGAAACGGCAATGAATATATTCCAAGCCTTAATACCGCAGGCAAGCCCAGATCTCTTTAGAATGGATCGCATACACAGAGCACTCAACAAACCCTGTAACCCAAACCAACCCCGAGACGTGATCCTAAAATTCCATTACCCAGAAGCGCGTGACATGATCCTCACAGCAGCTAGAAACATATCTCCAATCTCGGGAGCCGAACAAGGAGTGCAATTATAGGCAGACCTAGCACCATCTACCCTTGAGCGCTGACGATGATTAAGACCCATCACCTTGGCACTACAAAAGGCTCAAGTAAGATATCGATGGGGCTTCCCATTTATGCTATCCTTCCAAATTGAAGACCAAACTCATATCATTCGCACACTACAAGAAGGACAAGAAATTCTCCAAGCCGCAAATATACCAATAGAGGACCCCACAACAACCAGACAACAACCTGGCTTCACCCAATGCCCAGAAAGACTTTGGGAAAACAGACGCCGAAGACCCAGCACCAGACCCTCACAAGATCCCGAGGTATAAACACCAGGATCCCACCGCTCTTCAGGAACTGTAATGTATATTTTCCTTCAATTCACACTGAAGAAACTAGATTACTTAGAGACATTGCAAAGTTCCTTTAAAGCGAAGTAAAATTTGCTCAGGTTACTAATGTTTTTCTTTAAGAATAGTCAAGTTTAACAAGTTATTTAGTTGCAATACAAGTGGCCTATAGGCCACAAATAATTCTTTAAAGTATCACTGTTACCACCATGGACACTATGCTGTCCAATTGGAATATGCGATCCAGGATGGTCCACCACAAGGACCCCCGTCGCATTCTTACTATTTTGTTGATGTTTAGAATATGTCTAAAAGTTATTAGTCAAGTTGTTTTACCACTTAAAATCTCTCAGGGCTACACTACCATCACCCAATTTAAATATCTCAAATCTCACAAAGATACTAAAGTCTTCCCTACAAATCCCCCCCCCCCCCCAAAAAAAAAAACAGATCTCAAAAACCATCCAAATACATCAGCAGCCTCACCCAGATAAGCCACCATGTGTAGAGTTCTAAGCCACAATGTACGGGGACTTAACTCCCCAAACAAACGAAGAAAAGCGTTCCTTGATTACGAAAGACACAAACCAGATATCCTATGCATACAAGAGTCTCCCTTCTCAACTACATCTAGCCCTAACTTTTTCAACCCAAGATACCAAACCCATCTCCACGCCAGATACACAACTAAAAGCAAAGGAGTTTCTACCTTTATTCGTAACTCCCTCCCCTTTAAAATAAACAACACTATGGCCGATGAGCAGGGACGATACCTGATCCTCATGGGTGAACTCTACAATGATAAACTCTGTGTCGTAAATACATACGCACCGAATGAAAACCCAATAGAGTTCTTCCTAACGGTCTGTGATATTCTTCTACCACTGGAGTACACCAGATTAATTTGGTGCGGGGACTTCAATTTTACTATCGATCCCAAAATGGACTCAACGTCACAAACACCCCCTCCAAGAGAGAAAAAACTAAGGCGCAAACTTAAAGAAGCCTTTAATTTACTAACTTTAGCCGACACATGGAGAGAATTCAAACAACATAAGAAAGGCTACACCTATTACTCCCCGGCCCACAAACAACACTATAGACTAGATTGGATCCTCACCAACTCTGTGACCCTGCCACTACTGTCCTTTACCCGCCACCTAATAATGGCATGGTCTGATCATGACGCTGTTCTGTCCGAATTCCTATTTTCACCCCAGACACGAATCCCTTACACATGGAGACTTAACGAGGCTCTCCTCACCAACCCCACAATAAGAGACACCATACAACAAAAACTAGATGAGTACTTCCAACATAATGGACCAGACGACACAGAAACTGATATAAGGTGGCTAGCTCATAAACCAGTGATAAGAGGAACATTAATTTCTATAGCTTCACAAAGAAAAAAAACAAAGCACAAGCTACATTAGAATACAAGATACGCAAACTTGAGATAGCAAACACGCAGAACCCCTCAAATTATCTTAGAAAAGCCACCCAGGACACTAGATTAGAACTTAACACGCTGCTAACCCATAAAACAGAAAAAGCCCTAGCCTGGACTCAAGCCACATACTATCAACTCGCAAACAAACCTGACAAACTCCTGGCTAGAAAGCTTAGGGAAAAGCAAACTATAAACATAATCCATAAAATCCAAACCAGACGCGGCCAGCTAACATCCAACCCGGAAAAAATATACAAAACATTCCATCAATACTATCAAAAGCTATACAATAACCAACAAACAGCTACAGAACCACAAATAACCGAATTCTTAAACCAACTTAAGCTTCCCTGCCTATCTGAATCAAGCTCAACAAATCTTAACTCACCCATCACGGAAGAGGATGTAGACTGGGCGATCAAACAACTTAAACGAGGAAAAGCTCCAGGCCCGGACGGCTTTACATCATTATACTATAAAAAATTTGCCCAGACCCTAAAACCACACTTAGTACAATTATTCAACCACATACTCCAAGACGGACACGTACACCCCGACTTTTTACAAGCACTTATTACAACAATACCCAAGCCAGGGAAAGATCAAACCCTCCCCTCCAACTATAGGCCAATCTCACTTCTTAATATAGACTTAAAATTACTAACATCCATAATAGCAAACAGAGTAAACAGACTACTCCCCGCACTAATACATCGAGATCAGGTGGGCTTTATCCCAGGCAGACAGGCACCAGACAACATAAGAAAAATTCTCAACCTCATTAACCATGCAAACACAAATAAAACCCCCATGTCAATATTGGCACTAGATATAGAAAAAGCTTTTGATTCCCTTTCCTGGCCCTACCTTCAACTATCCCTCCAGAAGATGGGTTTTAAAGGTCCTGTCGTGAAACTATTATCCGCACTCTACTCTAAACCGACAGCATACCTTAAAATTCCCTCATCCCACCCCTCCCCAGTCCATATTCTGAGAGGAACACGTCAGGGATGCCCCTTATCACCAGCCCTATTCGCCCTCGCAATAGAACCTCTAGCAATTGCCATTCGAAGTAACATTAATATCAAAGGAATACTGATTGGTGATACTAACAACAAACTCAGTCTCTTTGCTGACGACCTGCTCCTTACTATAACCAACCCATTAACCTCACTCCCAAATTTAATGAGGATACTAGAAAAATTTAGCAGCGTTTCGGGACTCAACATAAACCAGTCCAAGTCAGAAATCCTCTACTGCAACACACCGCCAAATATACAAAAACTAAATCGAAATAAATTTCCAATTTAAAACTCAAAAACACTACATATCATACCTAGGGATAAAGCTCACTAACTCACTCGATACATTACACAAATGGAACTACGTTCCACTCTTTAGACAACTAACTCTTGACTTGGTGAGATGGGAAAACCCACTCTTATCGTGGATTGGTCGCATTCACAGCATTAAAATGACTCTACTTCCAAAGTTGCTATATCTCTTTAGAACCCTCCCCATACCAGTCCCAACCCCAGAACTACGCTCCTTCCAAAAGAAAATATCCTCATTCATCTGGCCACACAAACGCCCCAGAATATCCAAACCCATAATGCATCTCCATAAGAAACACGGGGGATTGTCAGTACCCTGTATTACAAAATACTATAAGGCCGCGAGACTAGCCCAAATACCACCCATATATGCAGGCTCCCAATCGCCATTATGGACCACCATAGAGGAAACTAAATTTAAACCATACACCTGGCCATCACTTCTGTGGACAAAAGTCCCCTTCCCACCCAATCTAAAAACCATCTCTCCATATACTTTCTTCTCCATACTATTATGGAGACAAACTAGATTTAAAATAAACTTACCCGCTACCCCATCACCATTGACACCTTTGTGCCATAACCCAGACTTCCCACCCGGGCTAGAAGAGACTCAATTCATATGGTGGAAAGCAAATAATCTGAATACTTTATATGACTTTCTGATCCATGGCAAACTGATATCGATGTCCACTTTTAACAGCCACTACAACCCACCACCTGGTGAGTGGTGGAGAAAAACGCAGGTCTTTCACTTTTGGACCTCAAAACTAAAGCTATCAACAAAGATAGAATTAAATCGGATGGAAGCCATATGTAAATTTTGCCCCACTTACCCGTGAACCTTATCCCACTTTTATGCCATGCTAAACAACACACTATCAGATCACAAGCTACTTTGCATGCTACAGTGGGAAACTGATTTTAACACAACCTTATCATTAGCCCGCTGGCACCATTGTTGTGAAACCCTCAGCAAGAATAGCTGGCAAATATCATTAACCGAGACCTGCCTATATGTACTACACAGAGCATACCTAGTACCTGAAAGACTACACAACATATACCCAGATATCTCACAATTATGCTTTGGAGGATGCAATTACACGGGTTCTCATAGACACATATGGTGGTCATGCCCAAAAGCCCAGGACTTCTGGAAAAGAGTCTCTCATCTCATAGCTTCGGTAACAGGGACAGATATTGGACTAGACCCATTCATCCTATTACTGGGAAATAAACCCACAGGAATGCGCAACCCTCCATTTAAGTTACTCCAACATATAACTATGGCAGCTCGCATACTAATAGCACAACAATGGAGAAAACCTACACTACCCTTCGAAGCCTGCATAACACGAATAAATAAGATTTTTGTAAACGAAAAGCTTGTTGCCATCCGGCAAGACACAACCCCCCAATTCGAGAAGATATGGAATCCCTGGATAACGCACATCAACATCCCTAATCTATACAACCACATGAGAACATAAGTGGAAGATCCTGCTAGTTCCATCTAGTTATATTCACTAATCTAAAAATATCCACTATGAAGGTGGCAAAGGCATCTAAAAAATAATGATTCTCTCAGTCATGACCAGAGCTGGAGGACATCGAGATCTGTTTTACCCCCTCACCCCCCCCCCCCCCCATCATTCTAATAAAAACATGTGAGACTCATAACACCATGACGTAACCCTATCCTTGAAAACTGAATAAATATTTTAGTTCTGTTAATTGTTATCTATAGTATATAAGTTAAAAACAGGCCAAGGACTCTGTACTGCATTGTCAAAACTTTACCCCCCTGCGTGGGGAAATTGCGGCAGAGTGTTGCCACCCTTAAGATTTTATTTCAATAAAAACCGTTGAAACATAAAAAATAGCACTGGGTTATGTGGTATTTGTTCTGGCAAGGAAGATGTATAAAAGAACCCAAGCATATATAACCATTTTCCGTAATTTCAAAAACATTAAAATTTTAAATACTATTTTATAAAAAAAATATTTTCCACTTTCACTTCCATTACACAGTTTCACAGCTCAACCAAACCTACAGGCAAAGACATGTAAAAAAGTACTGTGAACATACAATGCTTATGCACAAAAACAGCACCCAAAACATAGGAAAATAATACTTACATCCGTTTTCTTGAGGGTGGAGACAGATTTCCACTTGCTTTCATAGATCTGTGCTGCCAGGTCATCACATGCCCAGTCTCTCAAAACCCTTTCCTGGTACTCTGGAATATTAGTGTTCCAAATAGCAGGATAGTCCGGCATCAGAGTTATTATTTGGCCATGTTGTAGGTAGCCATGTTTCTTTGTGTCTCCTTGTTTGTGGCTATCAAAACTCAGTTCTAAACTCTCCCAACAACTTCCTATTTTTTTTAACTTCCTTTGCATGTTTCCTAGCAACATGCGTAAAATCAGCCACTTGTACGCTAGTAATTGTGTTTTACATGCATCTATAATGAACATACACAAGTGTTAATGTAACAGCAAAAATCGATATATTTGAATTGTCGCAATATACTGCATAGTATACATGCATTAGATTGTGCGCAATTCGAATACGCTCAAGTGAATGATCCCTCACAGCCATTCAAAGATAGTTAAATATTCAAGTAAAGATAATGATCTCACCTATGTAGCAGGTTATGTCAGCTCCCGTCTTATATTTCTTGCTGTGTCCTTTTTCAGCATGAAGAAAGCAGTCTCTCATCCATACCGCTCGATCCTAGGCAGTTTCTTGACACGTGCATTTAAATGATAGGAGCTTGGATGCATAGAGATAAAAGCTTTCTTCTGTTGATTCAGTATGTGCCCATCATAACAAGAAAAATACAACCGTCCTGAAGACGCGTTTCAACCTTCAAGATCAAGACCTGAGAAGGTTGAAACGCGTCCTCAGGATGGTTGTATTTTTCTTGTTATGATGGGCACATACTGAATAAACAGAAGAAAGCTTTTATCTCTATGCATCCAAGCTCCTATCATTTAAATGCACATGTGCAAAGATAGTTAACATGTACACAAGCAATAAACAAAGGCATTAAACAAAAACCCTCCTACAGCACTGACATTGTCTGTTTTTTCAACACATATGAGCTTTTCAGGACTCAATATGCACTGGAGCTCCAAAAAATGAAAATACAAAAACCTTATCTAAATGTAAATACTATAGTAATGTTCACAATATTCAGCCCTTAACCCCTTAACGACAAATGACGTACCGGTATGTCATGGAGCGTCGGGGTATGTATGAAGAGAGGTTGCGTGGCAACCTCTCTTCATACAGTGCGGGCATCAGCTGTTTATAACAGCTGACACCCGCGGGCAATAGCCGCGAGCGGCCGCGTGGCCGATTGCGGCTATTAACCATTTAAATGCCGCTGTCACTTCTGACAGCGGCATTTAAATCCCCCGAACGATGTTCGGGGGTCCCGCGCGGCCCCCCCGCGGTGAGATCGGGGGAGCCATGCACGTATCATGGCAGCAGGGGGCCTAATGAAAGGCCCCAGGGCTGCCTTAGCAGACTGCCTATCAAGCCGTCCCCGTGGGGTGGCTTCATAGGCTGCCTGTCAAAAAGCAGTATGACGTAATGCTATAGCATTACGTCATACTGCAGGAGCGATCAAAGCATCGCATCTTAAAGTCCCCCAGGGGGACTTCAAAGTAAAGTAAAAAAAAGAATCAATAAAGTTTTTTTTAATTGAAAAAAAAAAAAGTTGTAAAAGTTTAAATCACCCCCCTTTTGCCATATCTATTATTAAAAAATCTAAATAATAAATTGAAAATATGTATTTGATATCGCCGCGTCCGTAAAAAGTCCGATCTATCAAAGTAGCACATAATTTTTCCCGCACGGTGAACGTCGTCCGAAAAAAAAAAATGAAGAACGCCAGAAATGCACTTTTTTAGTTACCCTGTCTCCAAGAAAAAACGCAATAAAAAGCGATCAAAAAGTCATATGTATTCCAAAATGGTACTATCAGAAACTACAGGACATCCCGCAAAAAATGAGACCTTGCTCAACTACGTCGACGGAAAAATAAAAAAGTTATTGCGCGCACAAAATGACGACAGAAAATAATTGAAAAAAATTTTATGTCTTTTAAAAAAAAAAGAGGAGTATAGTAAAAAAAAATCTAAACAAGTTTGGCATCGTAGTAATCGTACCGACCCATAGAATAAAGTTATCATGTCGTTTTTGTTGCCATTTGTGCGCCGTAGAAGCAAGACGCACTAAAAAATGGCAAAATGTCGGGTTTTTTTTCATTTTACTCCACTTAGAATTTTTTAAAAGTTTTTCAGTACATTATATGGTACTTTAAATAGCACCATTGAAAAATACAACTCATCCCGCAAAAAACAAGCTCTCATACAGTGACGTGGATGGATAAATAAAGGAGTTATGATTTTTTTAAAGGGGGGAGGAAAAAACGAAAATGGAAGAAGAAAAATGGCCGCGTCATTAAGGGGTTAAAGGGGTCCTGTCATTAAAAACAATAATTTTATACTTCCCTATTCTTCCCCTGTCAGTCTACTCACCAGATCTTTAGCTCCCCTATCTTCTCCTGTCTCCTCCAGTCCGGGAAGGGGGTGTCAGCTCACTTCCAGCTGTCTGATTCCTCTCCTTCTTGTGAGGTTACATACATTGCTGGCAGTCTCCTTCCTGCCAGCCAATGTACATTACATCACAGTTCACATAAGAACAATGTGAGGAATGCACATACATCACAAGCCGGCAGGCGTGCGGTAAGGTAACCCCGGGGCACTGCAGAAGCTCAGCGAGGAGAAGTTCTGGTAAGGAGACTGACACAGGGAGGAATAGGTGAATATATAATTATTTTTTTTAATGACAGAACTCCTTTAAGCATAGCTAGTTACTATCTGTTGTACTGTGATATCACATGGTAATGAATGGACAAAGTTCTGCTTTCATTCTTACAAATAAACAGAGAGGTTAATTGCATCCTTCTCCTCAGCAGAATCCAAGAATGCTCAGATTTAGCCGTGGAAGACTCCTAAATATCGACATTCCATTTTTCAGGATCCCAACCAACTCCCACCTTGGTGAGTATGAACCTTTCTTTTATTTATTCTTCCTCTGCACTTTCAGTATTTATATTGTGCAACCCTGACAGCTGCTTTTTCTGCTATTGTACTGTATTGATCTGCTTTATTCACAAGCAACCTGTTATGACAATGTGCCATCATCAGAGAACTACGTACAACACACCTCCTTTTCCAATTTTGGCACTGTCTTTAATGAAGTCTTATATTTATTGTGTATCTTTCGATATACACTCAACAATTTCCATTCCCATTAACTTTCTGCAAACCTCTCACAACATCCACAGGCTTTCCACTCTCAAACACCTCATTCCATGGCTCAGTGGCCAATATATTATAGGATGCTTTATCCCACCAAGGAATAGCTATTTATTTAGCAGACCTTTTTTTTTTTAAAAACTACATTAATGTTTTGGTATAAGGAGCAAGACAGGTTCAGATATGGCTTTAAAGAGAGTAAGACAATATGAAAGGTTTAACAAGAATAGCTTATTTAATAGAGATGAGCGAACGTACTCGTCCGAGCTTGATGCTCGGGCGAATATTAGGGTGTTCGGGATGCTCGTTACTCTTAACGAGTACCACGCGGTGTTCGGGTTACTTTCACTTTCATCTCTGAGACGTTAGCGCGCTTTTCTGGCCAATTGAAAGACAGGGAAGGCATTACAACTTCCCCCTGTGACGTTCAAGCCCTATACCACCCCCCTGCTGTGAGTGGCTGGGGAGATCAGATGTCACTCGAGTATAAAAGTCGGCGCCTCCCGCGGCTCGCCTCAGATGCCTTGTGAGTTAGCTGAGGGAAAGTGCTGTTGTGTTGGAGCTGCTGTAGGGAGAGTGTTAGGAGTGAGTGTAGGCTTCAAGAACCCCAACGGTCCTTCTTAGGGCCACATCTATCCGTGTGCAGTAGTGTGGAGGCTGCTGTTAGCAGTGTTGCCCTTTCTTTTTTTTTTCAAAATTGGCTGTGCAGAGCATTGCGCCCTGCAGTAATACTACAGGGACAGAAGTGGTGGTTAGGCAGGGAGAGTGTTAGGAGTGAGTGTAGGCTTCAAGAACCCCAACGGTCCTTCTTAGGGCCACATTTAACCGTGTGCAGTACTGTGCAGGCTGCTGTTAGCAGTGTTGCATTTTTTTTTTTTTTTTTTTAAATCGGCTGTGCAGAGCATTGCGCCCTGCAGTAATACTACAGGGACAGAATTGTGTAGGCAGGGCCAGAAGACATATATTATTGATTGAATATAGTCAGTGGGCCTTTTCTTAAAAAAAAAGGGAAACATTCTATTTGGCCTGCCTCTGACAGTCCTCAGCGTTCTGGGTACGTGTGTGGTGGGTGGAGAACGTAAAGAAATCATACGCAGCCAGCTACGTTTAACAGCAGGCTTGCGCCAATTTATTTCCTGCCTGGGAAAAATCACCGCTCTGCTGTAGTTAATAACTCTGCAACCCTGCAGTTCTGTGACACATTTGCAGGGCCAGAAGACATATTTATTATTGATTGAATATACGCAGTGGGCCTTTCCTTTAAAAAAAAGGGAAAACATTCTATTTGGCCTGCCTCTGACAGTCCTCAGCATTCTGGGTACGTGTGTGGTGGGTGGAGAACGTAAACAAAAATCATACGCAGCCAGCTACGTTTAACAGCAGGCTTGCGCCAATTTATTTCCTGCCTGGGAAAAATCACCGCTCTGCTGTAGTTAATAACTGTGCAACCCTGCAGTTCTGTGACACATTTGCAGGGCCAGAAGACATATTTATTATTGATTGAATATACACAGTGGGCCTTTCCTTTAAAAAAAAAAGGGAAAACATTCTATTTGGCCTGCCTCTGACAGTCCTCAGCGTTCTGGGTACGTGTGTGGTGGGTGGAGAACGTAAAGAAATCATACGCAGCCAGCTACGTTTAACAGCAGGCTTGCGCCAATTTATTTCCTGCCTGGGAAATCACTGCTCTGCTGTAGTTAATAACTCTGCAACCCTGCAGTTCTGTGACACATTTGCAGGGCCAGAAGACATATTTATTATTGATTGAATATACGCAGTGGGCCTTTCCTTTAAAAAAAAGGGAAAACATTCTATTTGGCCTGCCTCTGACAGTCCTCAGCGTTCTGGGTACGTGTGTGGTGGGTGGAGAACGTAAACAAAAATCATACGCAGCCAGCTACGTTTAACAGCAGGCTTGCGCCAATTTATTTCCTGCCTGGGAAAAATCACCGCTCTGCTGTAGTTAATAACTCTGCAACCCTGCAGTTCTGTGACACATTTGCAGGGCCAGAAGACATTTATTATTGATTGAATATACGCAGTGGGCCTTTCCTTTAAACAAAAGGGAAACATTCTATTTGGCCTGCCTCTGACAGTCCTCAGCGTTCTGGGCACGTGTGTTGTGGGTGGAGAACGTAAAGAAATCATACACAGCCAGCTACGTTTAACAGCAGGCTTGCGCCAATTTATTTCCTGCCTGGGAAATCACTGCTCTGCTGTAGTTAATAACTCTGCAACCCTGCAGTTCTGTGACACATTTGCAGGGCCAGAAGACATATTTATTATTGATTGAATATACGCAGTGGGCCTTTCCTTTAAAAAAAAAGGAAAACATTCTATTTGGCCTGCCTCTGACAGTCCTCAGCGTTCTGGGTACGTGTGTGGTGGGTGGAGAACGTAAAGAAATCATACGCAGCCAGCTACGTTTAACAGCAGGCTTGCGCCAATTTATTTCCTGCCTGGGAAAAAATCACCGCTCTGCTGCACTTCATATAACACTGCAGTTCTGTGGAACACATTTCTTATCTGATTGAATATAGTCAGTGGGCCTTTTCTTTAAAAAAAAAAGGGAAAACATTCTATTTGGCCTGCCTCTGACAGTCCTCAGCGTTCTGGGTACGTGTGTGGTGGGTGGAGAACGTAAAGAAATCCTACGCAGCCAGCTACGTTTAACAGCAGGCTTGCGCCAATTTATTTCCTGCCTGGGAAAAATCACCGCTCTGCTGCACTTCATATAACACTGCAGTTCTGTGGAACACATTTCTTATCTGATTGAATATAGTCAGTGGGCCTTTTCTTTAAAAAAAAAGGGAAAACATTCTATTTGGCCTGCCTCTGACAGTCCTCAGCGTTCTGGGTACGTGTGTGGTGGGTGGAGAACGTAAAGAAATCATATGCAGCGAGCTACGTTTAACAGCAGGCTTGCGCCAATTTATTTCCTGCCTGGGAAATCAAATCACTGGTAATACAGCATGCTGAGGGGTAGGGGTAGGCCTAGAGGGCGTGGACGCGGCCGAGGACGCGGAGGGCCAAGTGAGGGTGTGGGCACAGGCCGAACTCCTGATCCAGGTGTATCGCAGCCGACTGCTGCGCGATTACGAGAGAGGCACGTTTCTGGCGTCCCCACATTCATCGCACAATTAATGGGTCCACGCGGGAGACCTTTATTAGAAAATGAGCAGTGTGAGCAGGTCCTGTCGTGGATGGCAGAAAGTGCTTCGAGCAACCTATCGTCCACCCACAGTTCTGCGCCGTCCACTGCTGCAAATCCGAATCCTCTGTCTGCTGCTCCTCCTTCCTCCCAGCCTCCTCACTCCACTACAATGACACATGCTCAGGAGCGGGAAGACTATCAGGAACTGTTCTCGGGCCCTGTGCTCAGATTGGGCAGCAGTGGTTCCTCTCCCACCAGAGGAGTTTATCGTCACTGATGCCCAACCATTGGAAAGTTCCCGGGGTCCGGGGGATGAGGCTGGGGACTTCCGGCAACTGTCTCAAGACCTTTCAGTGGGTGAGAAGGACGATGACGATGAGACACAGTTGTCTATCGGTGAGGTAGTAGTAAGGGCAGTAAGTCCGAGGGAGGAGCGCACAGAGGATTCGGAGGAAGAGCAGCAGGACGATGAGGTGACTGACCCCATCTGGTTTGCAACGCCTACTCAGGACAGGTCTTCAGAGGGGGAGGTAAGGGCAGCAGCAGGGCAGGTTGCAAGAGGCAGTGCGGTGGCCAGGGATAGAGGCAGGGCCAGACCGAATAATCCACCAACTGTTTCCCAAAGCGCACCCTCGCGCCATGCCACCCTGCAGAGGCCAAGGTGCTCTAAGGTCTGGCAGTTTTTCACAGAGACGCCTGACGACCGACGAACAGTGGTGTGCAACCTTTGTCGCGCCAAGATCAGCCGGGGAGCCACCACCAACAGCCTCACCACCACCAGCATGCGCAGACATATGATGGCCAAGCACCCCACAAGGTGGGACAAAGGCCGTTCACCGCCTCCGGTTTGCACCGCTGCCTCTCCCCCTGTGCCCCAACCTGCCACTGAGATCCAACCCCGCTCTGAGGACACAGGCACTACCGTCTCCTGGCCTGCACCCACACCCTCACCTCCGCTGTCCTCGGCCCAATCCAGCAATGTCTCGCACCGCACCGTCCAGCCGTCGCTAGCGCAAGTGTTTGAGCGCAAGCGCAAGTACGCCGCCACGCACCCGCACGCTCAAGCGTTAACCGTCCACATAGCCAAATTTATCAGCCTTGAGATGCTGCCGTATAGGGTTGTGGAAACGGAGTCCTTCAAAAGTATGATGGCGGCGGCGGTCCCGCGCTACTCAGTTCCCAGTCGCCACTACTTTTCCCGATGTGCCGTCCCAGCCCTGCACGACCACGTCTCCCGCAACATTGTACGCGCCCTCACCAACGCGGTTACTGCCAAGGTCCACTTAACAACGGACACGTGGACAAGCACAGGCGGGCAGGGCCACTACATCTCCCTGATGGCACATTGGGTGAATTTAGTGGAGGCTGGGACAGAGTCAGAGCCTGGGACCGCTCACGTCCTACCCACCCCCAGAATTGCGGGCCCCAGCTCGGTGGTGGTATCTGCGGCGGTGTATGCTTCCTCCACTAAAGCACCCTCCTCCTCCTCCTCCAACGCAACCTCTGTCTCGCAATCAAGATGTGTCAGCAGCAGCAGCGCGTCGCCAGCAGTCGGTGTCGCGCGTCGTGGCAGCACAGCGGTGGGCAAGCGTCAGCAGGCCGTGCTGAAACTACTCAGCTTAGGAGATAAGAGGCACATGGCCCACGAACTGCTGCAGGGTCTGACAGAGCAGACCGACCGCTGGCTTGCGCCGCTGAGCCTCCAACCGGGCATGGTCGTGTGTGACAACGGCCGTAACCTGGTGGCGGCTCTGCAGCTCGGCAGCCTCACGCACGTGCCATGCCTGGCCCACGTCTTTAATTTGGTGGTTCAGCGCTTTCTGAAAAGCTACCCACGCTTGTCAGACCTGCTCGGAAAGGTGCGCCGGCTCTGCGCACATTTCCGCAAGTCCCACACGGACGCTGCCACCCTGCGCACCCTGCAACATCGGTTTACTCTGCCAGTGCACCGACTGCTGTGCGACGTGCCCACACGGTGGAACTCTACGCTCCACATGTTGGCCAGGCTCTATGAGCAGCGTAGAGCTATAGTGGAATACCAACTCCAACATGGGCGGCGCAGTGGGAGTCAGCCTCCTCAATTATTTTCAGAAGAGTGGGCCTGGTTGGCAGACATCTGCCAGGTCCTTCGAAACTTTGAGCAGTCTACCCAGGTGGTGAGCGGCGATGCTGCAATCATTAGCGTCACCATTCCTCTGCTATGCATCTTGAGAAGTTCCCTGCAAAGCATAAAGGCAGACGCTTTGCGCTCGGAAACAGAGCCAGGGGAAGACAGTATGTCGCTGGATAGTCAGAGCACCCTCCTGTCTATATCTCAGCGCGTTCAGGAGGAGGAGGAGGAGCATGAGGAGGATGAGGAGGAGGGGGAAGAGACAGCTTGGCCCACTGCTGACGGTACCCATGCTGCTTGCCTGTCATCCTTTCAGCGTGTATGGCCTGAGGAGGAGGAGGATCCTGAAAGTGATCTTCCTAGTGAAGACAGCCATGTGTTGCGTACAGGTACCCTGGCACACATGGCTGACTTCATGTTAGGATGCCTTTCTCATGACCCTCGCGTTGCACGCATTCTGGCCACTACGGATTACTGGGTGTACACACTGCTCGACCCACGGTATAAGGAGAGCCTTTCCACTCTCATTCCCGAAGAGGAAAGGGGTTCGAGAGTGTTGCTATACCACAGGACCCTGGCGGACAAGCTGATGGTAAAATTCCAATCCGACAGCGCTAGTGGCAGAAGGCGCAGTTCCGAGGGCCAGGTAGCAGGGGAGGTGCGGAGATCGAGCAGCATGTACAGCACAGGCAGTACAACAGTCTTTAAGGCCCTGGACAGCTTTATGGCTCCCCAGCAAGACTGTGTCACCGCTCCCCAGTCAAGGCTGAGTCGGCGGGAGCACTGTAAAAGGATGGTGAGGGAGTACGTAGCCGATCGCACGACCGTCCTCCCTGACGCCTCTGCCACCTACAACTACTGGGTGTCGAAGCTGGACACGTGGCCTGAACTTGCGCTGTATGCCCTGGAGGTGCTTGCTTGTCCTGCGGCTAGCGTCCTGTCAGAGAGGGTGTTTAGTGCGGCTGGGGGAATCATCACAGATAAGCGTACCCGCCTGTCAACCGACAGTGCCGACAGGCTTACACTCATCAAGATGAACAAAGCCTGGATTTCCCCAGACTTCTCTTCTCCACCAGCGGACAGCAGCGATACCTAAGCAATACGTAGGCTGCACCCGCGGATGGAAGCATCGTTCTCTCTCACCATCCAAAACGGGGACATTTCTGCTTCATCAATCTGTGTATAATATTCCTCCTCCTCCTCCTCCTCCTCCTGCTCCTCCTCCTGAAACCTCACGTAATCACGCCGAACGGGCAATTTTTCTTAGGGCCACAAGGCTCACTAATATAATTTTTCTTTAAAATTTTTATACGTTTCAATGCTCTTAAAAGCGTTGAAACTTTAACTTGAACCAATTTTTCGTTAAACTGGTCTGCCTCCAGGCCTAGTTACCACTTAAGCCACATTAACCAAAGCGATTAATGGGTTTCACCTGCCATCTTGGTTGGGCATGGCCAATTTTTTCTGAGGTACATTAGTACTGTTGGTACACCAATTTTTTTGGGCCCTCACCTACAGTGTAATCATAGTAATTTCTATGTTCTTCGCCTGCACTCATGGTACAGAAAGGTGTGTGTGGTTGGCCTACACTTTAGCTACATAAATGTAACTGGGGCCTTGTCTATACTGCAGCTACTGAAATGTGAAAGAGACTGTTATCTCCCTAAACTGCTGCAATGGGAATGTTACTGGGGCCTGTCTTGAGTGCTACTATTACTGAAATGGAACTAAGACTGCGCTCCCCCTATACTGCTGCTAGTGATATGTTAGTGGGGCCTGTCCCTAATGCTACCGCTGAAATGTTAATAATTCTGGGCTCTGCCTATACCGCTGCTAATGGTATGTCACTGGGGTGTGGAAACAGAGGCTTCACAAAGACATGATGGCGGCGAGGCCATTTCCCACCAACGCTGTTACTGTTAAGGTGCATATAACAACGGACACGTGTAGAGGACACATAGTGCCTCCAAAACATCCCCCTCCTCCCCCAACAATGAAAACATTCTTGGCAAATACCTTTGCATTGGTCCGTCTGGTGGCAGTCCAAGAATTTCACCTTTAACGACACAACAAGAGAGCACCACCACAATCCCCCTGCCACGGCCCACTTAATCCTGGCCACATTCCGAAAACCAACTACATTAAACCGCGCTACCAGGTCCGCAGTCACCACCACATTACCACCAACGAGGTTACTGTTAAGGTACATATTACCAGTCAGACTGGGGCATGCAGTGTGGGCCGAAGCCCACCTGCATTAAGCACGACATTACTACCTCAGCTGTGTTGGGCAATGCAATGGGACATTTTTATGTACCGCCGGTGGGTTCCAGGGAGCCACCCATGCTGTGGGTCCACAGAGAATTATAAATGCATCTGTTTCCACTTCTAAAGAACCCCAGTCTGACTGGGGCATGCAGTGTGGGCCCAAGCCCACCTGCATTAAGCACAACATTACTACCTCAGCTGTGTTGGGCAATGCAATGGGATATTTTTATGTACCGCCGGTGGCTTCCTGGCACCCACCCATGCTGTGGGTCCACAGAGAATTATAAATGCATCTGTTTCCACTTCTAAAGAACCCCAGTCTGACTGGGGCATGCAGTGTGGGCCGAAGCCCACCTGCATTAAGCACGACATTACTACCTCAGCTGTGTTGGGCAATGCAATGGGATATTTTTATGTACCGCCGGTGGGTTCCAGGGAGCCACCCATGCTGTGGGTCCACAGGGAATTATAAATGCATCTGTTTCCACTTCTAAAGAACCCCAGTCAGACTGGGGCATGCAGTGTGGGCCGAAGCCCACCTGCATTAAGCACAACATTACTACCTCAGCTGTGTTGGGCAATGCAATGGGATATTTTTATGTACCGCCGGTGGGTTCGAGGGAGCCACCCATGCTGTCGGTCCACAGGGACTTCACAATAGGGAGTTGTACCTGCCTGTGTCTATGAATTAAAAAGCCCGGTCTGACTGGGGTATGCAGACACCTTGACAGAATGAATAGTGTGTGGCACATAAGTTCCCCATTGCTATGCCCACGTGTGCAGCTCCTGATGGCGGTGGCACAGGATTGGATTTCTCATTGCTTCTGTACAGCATTGTGGGCTATCGTCCCGCCCCTTTTAAAGAGGGTCGCTGCCTAGCCGTGCCAACCCTCTGCAGTGTGTGCCTGCTTTTCCTGTGGCAGACGCACTTATAAATAGACATGAGTGTGGCGTGGCATGAGGGCAGCTGAAGGCTGGGCAGGGACAGTTTGGTGTGCGCTGTGGACACTGGGTCGTGGGGGGGGGGGTTGGGCAGCATGTAACCCAGGAGAAGTGGCAGCGGAGTGTCATGCAGGCAGTGATTGTGCTTTGTTGGAGGTAGTGTGGTGCTTAGCTAAGGTATGCTTTGCTAATGAGGGCTTCTCAGAAGTAAAAATTGTTGGGAGGGGGGGGGGCCACTCTTGCCGCTATTGTGGCTTAATAGTGGGACCTGTGAACTTGAGATGCAGCCCAACATGTAGCCCCTCGCCTGCCCTATCCGTTGCTGTGTCGTTCCCATCACTTTCTTGAATTGCCCAGATTTTCACACATGAAAACCTTAGCGAGCATCGGCGAAATACAAAAATGCTCGGGTCGCCCATTGACTTCAATGGGGTTCGTTATTCGAAACGAACCCCCGAGCATCGCGATAATTTCGTCCCGAGTAACGAGCACCCGAGCATTTTGGTGCTCGCTCATTTCTATTATTTAAATAAATTGATAATCGAGCATAATGATGTATAAATGTACTTTTTTAAATTATTCATATACAAAGGATAAAGGTTAAAACTTACCGTCACATCATTATTGTCAAACACAGGTCACGGCAGAGCCTCGATCGATCACTCTAGGAGGATTGCAAGCTTGGAGTCGTTAGAATACAGGTTTATTTGTACCCAGCTTTTTGGGCTTCTGCACGCATGCAAAACAAAAGCTCAAATCACCACCTGATCTGGTCTAACGGCTCCAGTACTCTACAATAGCCACACACACACCCGCTGCCACTACCACCTTTTATATCACAGGTAAACTGGAACTCAGACTATGAATTATTAACACTATCTTCTGAGTTTATGGTTCATTTTAAAATGGACAAGGCTTAACTAATAAATTGCAGATTTATTGTAAAAAAAAACTAGCAGTGCTAAATATTGATATGTACAAATGAATACAGAAAAATATGTTATAGTGAAGATAAGGTTTACAAGTATACACAAAAAAAGAACTTAAAATAGAACAGGAAGAAAATTTTAAAAAATATACCAGATTTAGGATGTTAGGCCCAAGGTTCTGTTTGTGCAGAGTCACAGGAAGCAAACAGGAAAGTCCTTACACCTTGGTGTATCTCTGAAGGTCTGACAATTGGGTTTCTTTGAGCCCCTGGTTTTAAAAGATTCCCCAGAACACACCTCCCCCTTGCCCTTCTGAGGTCATTCAGAGAGGGGTGGAGTAAATGCGCACATCGCTGTGAAAAACCATAATTCCCCATTTTGGCCATATCTCTGCAGAAGATCCTCTGATTGGGAATATATGCCTGGCATCTAGTTATCTATATCAAACGTAACACATAAATTATGACCAGGTAATCGGATATGCCGTTTGGGGGTTCCCCAGGGCTCGCACCTCAATGAGTTTTAGGTGTGTTTTATTCAGCTGGCTCTCCCGATTCTGAAAATATAATTCATATCTGGCCAGAAGCTTCACATGACCAATAATATTTATTAGAAGATTTTTCCTTAATTGGCATCCCAATGCTATGACCTCTGTGAGAATCCAACTCATAGGTAAATGCTTTTCCTTAAACTTCATTAACAAGTAAATGGTCACATAATGTGGTATACTCATGCTAATTCTAAACTAAACAGACAGGTGGGGACAGGAGAATGGAAGAAAGGAAGGGGCTTGTTTACATCACAGCTCTTATCCAAGGCAAGGTGAGCCCAGCTGCCTTTCTAAATGTGGATATTCCACAGGCAGGAGTGAAGAAATTGGTGAAAGGTTTACTGCAACTACCAATGCAATCTAATTACACACAAAATGGATGACATATGCAGCAAAATAGCAGATGCCTCACCAGTCTCTATATTACACTTCCCTCTTTTTGAATGGGCATGGTAGGTTAGACGCCAGACCACCTACTATACCCATCTCCGTTGTCTCCCCCTGAAGGGATAGTATGTCTGCATTGCCAAGCTCACTTCCTTTTCCATGCTATATGGAAAAATCGGTCTGTTGAAGGGCAGACTCCATTGGAGGAGTTTGCCATTTTGCCCCACAGGTGTAACCAGCTGAGAGGGTTGTGGTTCATCACAATGGTGTAGTTGCACCCATAGAGATACGGCTGCAGCTTTTGCAGGGCCCACACAATGGCTAGGCATTCTTTCTCTATGGTGGCCTAAGGCCACCTCTCTGAGTAGGAGCTTGCAACTGAGGAGTAGCACAGCAAGCTCCTCTCTGCCTGGCTGCACTTGGCTAAGAACAGCAACTAGACCATATGCGCTGGCATTGGTCTGCACCTGCACCAACATCCTGGTGAAGTCTGAGGCCTGCAGAACTGGGGTACTGGAGAGCACAGCCTTAAGGGTCATGAAGGACTGTTCACCATTGGGGGTCCAGTCCACTACTTGAGGCAACATATCCATGGTCAGGGGTATCTGCTAATACCCCCAATTGAGATCCATAATGGTGATGTACTGGGCACTGCCTAGCCCAGATAAGCATAAGATACCGTGATGGCAATAAGCCTCCTATAGTTCACACAGAACTAAGTTGTCCAGTCCTTCTTGGGCATGAGGACGACAGAGGAAGCCTATGCACTTTGGGACTTTTGGCTGACTCCCAGATGCAACATCTCCTCAATTTCCCTCTATATATCTGCCTGCACTGCTAGGCGGACTGCCTAACCAGTAGGAGTGGCTCCCAGTGTTCACCTGGTGAACTGTCAATTGAGTCTCTCCTGGTTTTCCAGTGAAGGCGGGTAGAAAGGGGAGTAGGACCTCCTGCAGATAGGACTGCTGGTTCCCAGAGAGCTGCAGGTTGAAATCTGCATGCTTGATGGATCTGCCCACCTGAGCGTGGGTAGGAGATCCACCAGGATCTCTCCCTCATCAGGCGCAGAGGGGATTTCCCTGCGAGGTCCCTTAACATCCCCAGACTGGCATCAGAATGCACGACGGATTGGAACTTCTGGCTTGGGGCAGGTAGGAGGGAGGTTAAAGATGGAACCACACAGGGCCCCTCTGGAGCAAGCTCTAAGCTGTCCCCTGTCCTGCTTGCCCCCCTGGATGGGGAGGGAGAGAGTCTGGAAGGCAGAGGGTTCCTTCTGCGATCTGGGCACCCTGGCTGCGGGTGACAGCCCATATGCCAGCTGGACCCGAGAAGATACCACACTTCCCTATCCAGACGGGCATATTTCAAGACCAGGGGTTCATTACTGGTTGGCTTATGCCTTTCACACCACCCAATGCAGTGGTATAAACAGGCTTTGTGTTTGTGAACCCCATATCATCACCACATGCTGCATGTGTGTCAGCCCTGGCCACGGGAAAATTTGGAGAACCATCAGTAATATCGCTAATGGGAGTGACATCACTGAGCCCCATCATGTCACCAGTTGCCTTACCACTCTCAGGCTGCATCAGTTCAGCGAACTCGAGAGGGGTGCACACCGCATCATCACTGTCACTGCTACATCCTTCCAGAGTGTCACTAATCTCTGGAGGAACACATATGACATTCTCAACAGTTTCAACAGTAACATTATCCTTGTACATTTCATAAAATCTTGGGTATTCAGCTGACTCATACCGAACCGCTAAATGCCCAAGATCCGTCCCCAACAACACATTTGTAGGCAGATCATCATATACCCCACCTCCTGCAAACCCCTCCCCACATCCCAATCCAAGTAGACCTAGGCCATAGGCAGAGTAGGGATGGCGCCTCCCACACACGAATTTAGGGCGGATGAGGATTCCCTTTCTAAATGCGAATATTCCACAGGCAGGAGTGAAGAAATGGGTGAAAGGTCGACTGTAACTACTAATGCAATCTAATTACACACAAAATGGATGACACACACAGCAAAATAGTGGACGCCCTACCAGTCTCTATATAACACCGGGTATTAGGCATCATGCACATGTGCTGTTCTGTCTCCAGTGCCATTATCCTCTCATGTGACCATTTGGAGGGGTTATATCAGGAGGTGTGGGCGTGTTTTCTCGTCTAATGCCAAACACATATTTTTTATAGGAGGGAAGCAATTAGAAGTGGAAACAAGACAAAAAATTCAGAAGGAAAGTAGAGGAACAAGAGACCCCGATCACCAACTAAATGTTTCTACATAAATGCACAGAGAATAGGAAACAAACAAGGAGAATTGGAGCTCCTAACACAGGAAGAGAAATACAATGCCATAGGCATCACGGAAACTTGGTGGAATGATGCACATGATTGGATACAAGGCTTGAAGAATACAACTTATTTATAAGAAATGAAATTCTTAACAGGGGAGGAGGTGTTGTGTTGTATGTTAGGAAAACATTGATCTCCACAGAGATTCAAGCTTCAGAGCTGGGAGTTCTGTAGAAACTGTTTGGGTAAGAATACAAGGAGAGAACAACAGAAAAGGACACCATTGTAGGCATTTACTATAGGCCGTCTGGACAAGCAGAAGATATGGATGAACTCTTTCTACATCAGATGGCCAAGTTCTCAAAGAAGCACAACATAGTGATCATGGGAGATTTTACCCATCCAGACATTTAATTGGGAATCTCTCTCAAGTAAAAGTAATGGGTCCAACAAATTCTTATGCCTGCTGGCTGACAACTTTGTCTTCCAAAAGGAAAAAGATAAAACGGGAATATGCTATCTTGGACTTAATTCTTACCAGTGGGGAGCAAATGGCTGAGGGAGTACAGGTGGCTGGGACCTTAGAAAGCAGTGATCATTCTATCCTTGAATTTTTTATAACAAGGGAAGGAAGACCTGAAAAGACGCACACCTTAAGGTTGGATTTCAGAAAGGTAGATTGTAATGGACTCAGAAAAAGGATAGGAAGAATCCAAATGCTGGATGTTCTTAAGAACAGAAATAGGTTGTGAAATATTGCAAAATGGGATTCTCAAAGCACAATCGTTAACAATCCCTAAAAGAAGGAAGAATGGGAAGCATTTAAAAAAACAGAATGGATGAACACAGCACTTGTACACATATTAAAAAGGAAGAAAAATATGTTCATCAAATGGAAAGTGAAGGATATCTAAAGAAAAATGTAATGCGGTGTGTAGAAACTGTAGGGCAAGTGTCAGAAAAGCTAAAGCTAATAATGAATTGAAGCTTTCAACAGAGGCCAAAAGCAAGAATTTTTTTTTTGGGGGGGGGAGAGGATGTCAAAAGGTTTATGGGGGTATGTCAAAAGTAAAAGAAAAGTCAAAGTTGCTATAAGATGTTTACAAGATGAAAATGGTGAATTTGGTAAAAATGATGTTGAGAAGGCAGAAGTTTTAAATTCCTATTTTGTATCTGTTTTCTCTCAGAAAGTAAATGTAACATCAACTGATCTTCCCTATGCTATTGGGGGAATACAAACATGCAGGCTATCTATAAGCAGAGAGACGATGAGGGAACACTTAACTAACTTACATGAATCCAGGTCTCCAGGTCCAGATGAATTACATCCTAGGATACTGATGGAAGCAGCGGAGGTAATTGCTGAACCACTCGCTAGAATCTTTGAAAATTCCTGGAGAACAGGTGTGGTCCCAGAAGATTGAATAAGGGCAAATGCTGTTGGAAAGAAGGTGGACCCAGGACACTATAGGCCCGTGTCAATGTATATTTTTAATTTATGCTAAATATAATAGAACAGGCTTCAAGATAAAGACAAATTGTACTGACTGCTATTGCTCTATTTTATCTTATAATACACAGTGCTTTATTAATATTTTTATCTACTAAGAGATGTGTCTAAAATGTGTAACTTCCTCATCGTTCGATGTTGTGTACCTGATCCTGTGCAGTAAATGTTCTGCACAGGACACAACATAGAACACATGAAAGTTCTTATACTTAAAAGCAATTTCAAATCACAGTCACCTCGGAACAATCAACCACTTAAGGGCGCCTACCCACTGGTGTTTGCGATTTTCGTGCGTGAAAAACTCAGCGTTTTCCGTGCGTTTTCGGCGCGTTTTCCGCGGCTTTTTCGCGTCTTTTCCGTTAATTTCCATTGACATTCATGGGTGCATTAAGAGAAAAATAAGGACACATATGCAACTGACAGTTCCTATGTTAAAAATTGCAACGGACCGAAAAAAAAAAAACGCAAATGGACAAGAACATTCTATCCTAATTGCTCTTCAGAATAAACGCAAAACGCAAAGGAAGAAAAATCGCAAGTGGGTAGGCGCCCTTACACATGAAAGTTTCTGTCCAAATAACAAGCCATTATAGGGGTTTTCCTAGCTTTGTGGCTTATATGATAATTGAGTATCGATATATATACATATAAATGTTCCATCGCAGGTGCATACTGACCACAGCCTTAATATGACTGGTGTCCTATTATCTTATCCACTATTTGCATATATCCTGAAACTGCTTAAGCACATGAATGAGATTATAAACTAAGACTTACCTCAATACCATATCCAATTGGTGCCTCTGTGTATTTCTTCCAAGCTCATACTGATACCTTTTAGTATTTTTATTTGGAACCATACAAAGAGGATACTAATGGATAGATTGATCGATAACACCTGTGAAGCCTGACTCCTATACAAGGAAAGATCTTTGAACAAATTATTAAACAGTGTGTATGCAAGTACTTGGATGACAATGGAGTAATAATCCAGAGCCAGCATGGGTTTGTAACAAACAAATCATGTCAGACTAATTGAATTTTCTTCTGCCACAGAATCATGACTGGGTTAATTAGGGAAATGTGGTAGATATAATATATCTTGATTTTATTGAAAAAAATGATCAAATATGGGATGGACAAGGCAACTGTTGCGCGTTAGGTGGATTCACAAATGGCTGAATGATCGTACTCAAAGAGAGGTCATAAATGGCTGCACACTGAATTGGAAAACTGTATCAAGTGGGGTACCACAAGGCTCTGTCCTGGACCCAGTGTTGTTTAACATTGTTACAAATGACCTGGAGGATGAAGATGATCAAATGTTCCAACAACACAAAGTGGGGAGGGATAGCTAACACCGAAGAGCCGAGAGCATTCAAAAAGATCTAAACAAGCTTAAACAGTGGGTAGTACCTAGCAGACTGGTATTTCACAAGGAGAAATCTAAGGTCCTACATCTGGGCAAGAAAAATGAAAAAAAGCACATACAGGATGGAAGGAATTGGGCTAAGCAGCAGCACATGTGAAAAAGGCTTGGGTATACTAATAAGTCATAGAGTGAACATGAGTCAACAGTGTGATGCAGCAGCAAAAAAAGGAAAACACAATTCTGTAATATATATAATAGGTGAAGTGTAGAGTCTAGATCATATCAGGTAGATAGTCCCCCCCCCCCCCCCTATTCTTCCTTAGTCAGACACACTGTCTCCAGTTCAGGGCACGCCAATTCAAAAAAGACACACTTGAGCAAGTTCAGAAAAGAGGTCTGCAAATCATATCCTATGAGGAACGGTTAAAGGATCTGGAAATGTTTAGCTTGGAAAAAAGAATGCTGAGAGGAGACTTAATAGCTGTCTACAAACATCTGAAGGACTGTCACACTGCAGAGGGATCAGCCCTATTCTCATTGCACAAAGAAAGACCAGAAGCAATGGGATGAACCTGAAAGTGAAGAGACACAGATTAAATATTAGACAGTGAGGGTGACAAATTGTTATAGATTTGTTCTCCCAAATTTTTCTGTGGCCTTGTGACTTAAAATTGCCTTTTAATATGATGACTTTCATATGTTCCATGTTGTGTCCGTGACTAGAAAAGTGCTCAACCGCAGGTAATTCTGTCTTTCTTTCTTTAATTGTGTGGCGATGAGATCTCATCCTGGCTCTCAGTTTTTGTCCTGTTTCTCCAACATAAATGACCCTAACAGGACATTTACTGCATAGGATCAGGTACAGAATAATGGGCGTGGAACATGTGACTGTCCCCAGGATCTTATAGTTCTGCTGGGCGTTAGGGATTTGTATCCTGTCCACGATCAGTACATGTGAGCAGATCATGCAGCTCCATATATTACAGGAATAAGTTCCTCTTTCTGTGTCGGAGGGCAATGCACTCCTGATTATAAAGTTCATCAAATTTGGAGGTTGCCTGTAACACAGAGGCGGAGGGTCCGGGAATATGGTTTTCAGATGGTCATCCTTGCAGTTTTCCTTAGTACCTCTAGCTGTGGATTGTAGGTCATTACTACAGGGACATGATTATTTTCCTTCTTCTCATTGTATTGGTGTAATTGATTTCTGGGTATCCTGGTGGCTCTGGTGATTTGGTCATCAGTTGAGGCGAGATGGCAGCTCTGATTTAAAAATGTCCATTTAAGATGGTATAAATGTTCCTCTCTGTCTCTTGGGTTGGAGCAGATCCGGTTGTATCTGATGGCTTGGCTGTACACGATGGACTTTTTGATGTGCTTCGAATGGGAACTCTCCCATCTGAGGTATGTAGGCTAATCAATAGGTTTTCGGTATAGGAATGTCTGAATTGAGTTTTTTTATGGTGGTTTCCAAAAAGTTAACTTTAGTATCCGAGTAGCTTAATGTCAGGTTTATGGTGGGTGGAATGCATTGAATCTCTCATGGAATTTTATTAATTCTTGTTCGGTGCTGGTCCAGATGAATATGATGTCATCAATGTAGCGGAAGCAGGCCAATGGATTGCTGGGGCAGGAGGCCAGAAAGCCAGCTTTGCCATGAAAAGGTTGGCATTTTGCGGTGCCATTTTACTGCCCAAGGCGTTTCTGGTGAGTTGCAGGAATATCTCTTTGCCAAAGGAGAAATAATTGTGTGTGAGGATGAATCTCGTGAGTTGTAACATGGATTCAGAGGCAACCCCATTGGCCTCAAGGTGTGCCTAGCGGGCATGCAGTTTATCTTTGTGTCGGATGTTGGAATATAAGGATTATAAGTTACACACATGCAGATATAAACAGCATACTTGTACACAGAGACCTATAAAATACATATATACAAAAACACATGGGACAATTCTGCAGAAGAGGCGGATTGTGGTTACAATGGGCGCTTGTATGAAGATTATGGGCCCCCACCAGGATGCTTTTTCAAAATGATGTGACATAACACATACAGTACCAGAACCAAGTGTACCACATAGATACAGTACCAGAACAAAGCCTACTGCACAGATAGAGTACCAGAACCAAGCGTACTGCATACAGTACTAGAACCAATGGTACTGCATAGATGCAATACTAGAACCAAGTGTATTTTTAAAATTATCTCACATAACACATACAGTACCAGAACAAAGTGTACTGCATAGATACAGTACCAGAACCAAGCGTAATACATAGATACAGTGCTAAAACCAAGTGTACTACATAGATACAGCACCAGATTCAAGTGTCACTCACCCCTTCGTCGCTCTCCCTTGTCCCTTCCCGGCTCCTGCGCTGTCAGTCTCCTCGCTGCCGTCACATATTGCGGCCGTTATGCGAGGCCGGCGACGAGACTGACAGCGGCTGACCAACTGCACCGGAGCAGGGAGGGGAGAAGGCAGAGCGCTGGGGCCAGTGACAGGTGAGGGGATAGAAGTCTGTAAGCAGCAGACACATTGCAGCGCTGATGGGAGGCTGGCAGGGAGAGTCTCCATGGTGGACGCACTGCGCCGGAGCTGGTAGGCGACAACTTCCAGGAAGGGAGATGATGTTACAGTGGCGGAGATGTAATGGCGGGGCTGGGAGGGTGGGAAATGACAGCACCAGAGGCGGGAGAGGAGATGGCAGAGCGCATAAGAGACGGCACCCTGGCGCGGGGAGAGTGACAGGATAGGCAGCAGCGGAAATGGGATGTCGCAGTCGGGGAGATGATGGGCACCCATTTTCCTGCCCAGCCAATCAAGTTGTGGGCGTGCATTTTGTCTTTACCCATTCTTCTGGTGGAGACAAGATACACCAGTACCAAAGTGAACTGCCTAGGCAGTAAAAAAAACTTCTGTGCTCCCAACTTCTTATTAATTTAACTAATTTATTACCCCAGCAGAGGAAAAAACGACAATATATAATGGCATAAAAAAGTCATTGGGATGTGGACAGAGGGCCCTCTCACCCACTAACCGGCTGAAGGTACGGGTGCAACGCTTTCTGGCCGCTACCACCGGATCTCATTAGCAGTGGTGTAATGTCATGGCGCCGACCATGTGACCGGCGCCGTGACGTCGGTACATTTAGACACGCCTCCATTATGGCTGCCACCACTGAGAGACACCAGCGGCATGTATTGTAAGTAACTTATTCTCTCTATATATGTGACGATTTTATTGTTGAACTATAGCTTGAGAAAGGTGCCTGTGTGCACTGAAACGCGTTGCCCGTTATCTTAGCGAAGTTTGGAATTAAAGGTGTTATTACTTCACTTCTAAAACGTGTGGAAACATCTATTTGGAGGCTGAAGGAGATATCACTTCAAGGAGGGGGCTCATGGTCATCATACCCCCCTCCTTCCCAGTAAGTGTAACTCCTATTTATTCTTGACAGACTACTATTTGTGGTTACACACTATTTATTGAGCGCAGAAAATTTTGTTTGCTGATAGCTCTTTTGTATTTTATTCCTTTGGGACCACTCTCTTATGAGAGACCCCAATTATTTCTGCAGCTCTCCCCCTTGCATTGGAGGATCAAAATAGTGTCGGTTTCCACTGAATGACAACCTTGAGGAGCTATCTGGTACATCTTCTTGTGTTCTGCGCTGCAATGGCGCCTTTCTCAAGCATAACGAAGCCTAATTCACACACACACACACAGGGATAATTTGGATATCATTGTATATTATCTTTTTTTCCCTGCTGAGGTAATAAATTACTTAGATTAATAAGAAGTCGGGAGTGCGGAAGTTTTTTACTGCATAGCAGTTCACTTTGGTCTCTTAAGCGTACTGCATAGATACATTACCAGAACCAAGCATGGTGCTTGGCTACAATGCCTAGAACCAAGCGTACTGCATAGATACAGTACTAGAACAAGGTATACTGCTTGGCTAGGATGCCTAGAACCAAGCTTACTCTATAAAGTACCAGAGCCAAGCTGTTGGTTGTGTATATATGTTGTGTCAGATTATTTGAAGAAGGGATCCTGGTGGTGGCCCCTGGTCTTCATCTAGCCCTGGGCCCACTGTCACATTAACCTCTGCTCACAAGCCTGGGCTCTCATTTCTACATAGTAATGCCCCCTTATGGAAGTTCTAGAACAATGACGTCTTGCCCATCGGCGTGATGTGTATAAGGTGCTGCTAGACTGTAGATGGTCAGTCCAGCCTCCGTCATCCCTTCATCTTCATGTCTCGCCCAGGGCATGGAGCTCCTTGGCTCCTCCTCCAGCCTTCAGAGAAGAGGGGCGGCGGTACGTCTTGTCTTCTCCAATAGAGAGCCGCGGCTTGTCGGCAGCACCGAGAAGCATCTTCATCTCCTGACGGCAGCAGCAGCAGCAGAAGCATCCCGGCATCACGTCCTACTCCGCCGCGGAGGATGGGAAGGTGTGGGCTGCTGTAAGGAGCGCTGCTGAGGAGGCGCAGGAGGGAGGACGACGATGCAGCTCTGCAAGGTCAGGATCGCCCTCTGAGACAGCCATCATCGCCATCCCGGCTGCGGCGGAGACTCCCGCCCTTGTGCGCCAAGGAGAAGCCTCTGCGGCCTGCGGTAAGGACATGGCGGGGGTCTGCGCGGACCGGGGGGGATGCAGGGGCTATTGTTGTGGACGGAGCCGTTACTGGCCGCTATCTTCTGGGTTACTGCTGGGTGCAGGACGCCCCTCCCCCTTCTTCTCAGAATGAAAATATTGGAGGTGCAGGGGGAGGGGGCTCCCGGGGGGGCTACCAAAAATGGAGTAGGGGGTAACCAAACATGAGGTGGGGGGTGGGGGAGGCTACCAAACATGAAGGGGGGCTACCAAACATGACTGCAATGGGAAGCAGCCAGGTGCCACCATGTAAAGGATGATCTATCCTGGCAGTAGACTGCTGTCACACACAGGTCACCTGCCACAGTAGTGCACTCAGTGGTGACAGCGGCTGACGGCCTTCAGCCATTTGGGGGACGCACCTTTCAACATTGCTAAAAAAGGCGGAAGTCCCTGCTGGTGGCTGCCTGAGGAGAGGCCAGAGGATCCAGTCAGCAGAGCGTCAGTGCAGTGAGACGCTGCTTCTTCTGGCCTCCATCCTTGCTGGAGCTCTGAGCTGCGGTGTCCCTGACAGAACCTCCATCAGTGCAGGGAGACATTACTTCTGCCAGCCTCCATCCCTGCTGCGACTCCGGGCTGCGATGTCCCTGACAGAACCTCCGTAAGTGCAGAGCGATGCTGCTTCTGCCGGCCTCCATCCCTGCTGTGGCTCCGGGCTGCAGTATCCCTGACAGAACCTCCGTAAGTGCAGAGCGATGCTGCTTCTGTCAACCTACATCCCTGCTGCGGCTCCGGGCTGCAGTATCCCTGACAGAACCTCCGTAAGTGCAGAGCCATGCTGCTTCTGCGGGCCTCCATCCCTGCTGCGACTCCGGGCTGCGGTATCCCTGACAGAACCTCCGTAAGTGCAGGGAGACGCTGCTTCTGTCAACCTTACATCCCTGCTGCGGCTCCGAGCTGCGGTATCCCTGACAGAACCTCCGTAAGTGCAGAGCGATGCTGCTTCTGCGGGCCTCCATCCCTGCTGTGGATCCGGGCTGCGGTATCCCTGACAGAACCTCCGTAAGTGCAGAGCGATGGTGCTTCAGTCGGCCTCCATCCTTTCTGTAGCTCCGGGCTGCGGTGTCCCTGACAGAACCTCCATCAGTGCAGAGCGATGCTGCTTCTGTCAACCTACATCCCTGCTGCGGCTCCGGGCTGTGGTGTCCCTAACAGAACCTCCATCAGTGCAGGGAGACGCTGCTTCTGTCAACCTACATCCCTGCTGCGGCTCCGGGCTGTGGTGTCCCTAACAGAACCTCCATCAGTGCAGGGAGACGCTACTTCTGCTGGCCTCCATCCCTGCTGCGGCTCCGAACTGCGGTGTCCCTGACAGAACCTCCATCAGTGCAGAGCGATGCTACTTCTGTCGGCCTTCATCCTTGCTGCGGCTCCGAGCTGCGGTCTCCCTGACAGAACCTCCGTAAGTGCAGAGCGATGGTGCTTCAGTCGGCCTCCATCTTTTCTGTGGCTCCGGGCTGCGGTGTCCCTGACAGAACCTCCATCAGTGCAGAGCGATGCTGCTTCTGTCGGCCTCCATCCCTGCTGCAACTCCGAGCTGCGGTGTCCCTGACAGAACCTCCGTAAGTGCAGAGCGATGCTG
This sequence comes from Eleutherodactylus coqui, assembly GCF_035609145.1. Classification (NCBI taxonomy): domain Eukaryota; kingdom Metazoa; phylum Chordata; class Amphibia; order Anura; family Eleutherodactylidae; genus Eleutherodactylus; species Eleutherodactylus coqui. The sequence continues at coordinate 12,145,931 of NC_089845.1, forward strand.
CTCCTGTCGGCCTCCATCTTTTCTGTGGCTCCGGGCTGCGGTGTCCCTGACAGAACCTCCATCAGTGCAGGGAGACGCTGGTTCTGTCGGCCTTCATCCCTGCTGCGGCTCTGAGCTGCGGTGTCCCTGTCAGAACCTCCATCAGTGCAGGGAGACGCTGCTTCTGTCAACCTACATCCTTGCTGCGTCTCGTACTGTCCCTAACAGAACCTCCATCAGTGTAGAGCGATGCTACTTCTGCCGGCCTGCATCCTTGCTGCGGCTCCGAGCTGCGGTGTCCCTGATACAACCTCCACCAGTGCAGTGAGACGCTGCTTCTTCTGGCCTCCATCCTTGCTGGAGCTCTGAGCTGCGGTGTCCCTGACAGAACCTCCATCAGTGCAGGAAGACGTTACTTCTGCCGGCCTCCATCCCCGCTGCGGCTCTGGGCTGCGATGTCCCTGACAGAACCTCCATCAGTGCAGAGCGATGCTGCTTCTGCCGGCCTCCATCCTTGCTGCGGCTCCAAGCTACGGTATCCCTGACAGAACCTCCGTAAGTGCAGAGCGATGCTGCTTCTGCTGGCTTCTATTATTGCTGCGGCTCCTGGCTGCGGTGTCCCTGACAGAACCTCCCTCAGTGCAGGGAGACTCTGCTTCTGCTGGCCTCCATCCCTGCTGTGGCTCCGGGCTGCGGTGTTCCTGACACAACCTCCATCAGTGCAGGGAGACGTTACTTCTGCCGGCCTCCATCCCCGCTGCGGCTCTGGGCTGCGATGTCCCTGACAGAACCTCCATCAGTGCAGAGCGATGCTGCTTCTGCCGGCCTCCATCCTTGCTGCGGCTCCGAGCTGTGGTATCCCTGACAGAACCTCCGTAAGTGCAGAGCGATGCTGCTTCTGCTGGCTTCCATTATTGCTGCGGCTCCTGGCTGCGGTGTCTCTGACAGAACCTCCACCAGTGCAGGGCGACGCTTCTTCTTCTGGCCTCCATCCCTGCTGTGGCTCTGGGCTGCGGTGTACCTGACAGAACCTCCATCAGTGCAAGGAGATGCTGCCTCTGCCGGCCTCCATCCCTGCTGCGGCTCTAGGCTGTGGTGTCTTTGACAGAACCTGCATCAGTGCAGGGAGACGCTGCTTCTGCCGCCCTCCATCCCTGCTGCGGCTCGCAGTTTGCCTGACAGAACCTTCATTAGTGCAAGGAGACGCTGCTTCTGCCGGCCTCCATCCTTGCTGCGGCTCTGGGCTGCAGTGTCCCTGACAGAACCTCCATCAGTGCAGGGAGACGCTGTTTCTGCCGGCCTCCATCCCTGCTGCGGCTCCGAGCTGCGGTGTCCCTGACAGAACCTCCATCAGTGCAGGGAGACGCTGCTTTTGTCGACCTCCATCCCTGCTGCGGCTCCGAGCTGCGGTGTCCCTAACAGAACCTCCATCAGTGCAGGGAGACGCTGCTTCTGTTGGCCTCCATCCCTGCTGCGGCTCTGGGCTGCAGTGTCCCTGACAGAAGCTCCATCAGTGCAGGGAGACACTGTTTCTGCCGGCCTTCATCCCTGCTGCAGCTCAGAGCTGCGGTGTCCCTTAGAGAACCTCCATCAGTGCAGGGAGATGCTGTTTCTGCCGGCCTCCATCCCTGCTGCGGCTCCGAGCTGCGGTGTCCATTAGAGAACCTCTATCAGTGCGGGGAGACGCTGCTTCTGCCGGCCTCCATCTTTGCTGCCGCTTGTGATGTCCCTGACAGAACCTCCATCAGTGCAGGGAGACGCTGCTTCTGCTGGCCTTTATCTCTGCTGCTGCTCTGGGCTTCGGTGTCCCTGACAGAACCTCCATCAGTGCAGGGAGACGCTATTTCTACTGGCCTCCATCCCAGCTGCGGCTGCAAGCTGCGGTGTTCCTGACAGAACCTCCATCAGTGCAGATCGATGCTGCTTCTGCCGGCCTCCATCCCTGCTGCGGATTGTGATGTCCATGACAGAACCTCCATCAGTGCAGGGAGATGCTGCTTCTGCTGGCCTCTATCCTTGCTGCGATTCCAGGCTTTGGTGTCCCTAACAGAACCCCTATTAGTGCAGTGAGACGCTGCTTCTTCTGGCCTCCATCCTTGCTGGAGCTCTGAGCTGCGGTGTCCCTGACAGAACCTCCATCAGTGCAGGAAGACGTTAGTTCTGCCGGCCTCCATCCCTGCTGCAGCTCCGGGCTGCGATGTCCCTGACAGAACCTCCATCAGTGCAGAGCGATGCTGCTTCTGCCGGCCTCCATCCTTGCTGCGGCTCCGAGCTACGGTATCCCTGACAGAACCTCCGTAAGTGCAGAGCGATGCTGCTTCTGCTGGCTTCTATTATTGCTGCGGCTCCTGGCTGCGGTATCCCTGACAGAACCTCCATCAGTGCAGGGAGACTCTGCTTCTGCTGGCCTCCATCCCTGCTGTGGCTCCGGGCTGCGGTGTTCCTGACACAACCTCCATCAGTGCAGGGAGACGTTACTTCTGCCGACCTCCATCCCTGCTGCGGCTCTGGGCTGCGATGTCCCTGACAGAACCTCCATCAGTGCAGAGCGATGCTGCTTCTGCCAGCCTCCATCCTTGCTGCGGCTCCGAGCTGCGGTATCCCTGACAGAACCTCCGTAAGTGCAGAGCGATGCTGCTTCTGCTGGCTTCTATTATTGCTGCGGCTCCGAGCTGCGGTGTCCCTGACAGAACCTCCATCAGTGCAGGGAGACGCTGCTTCTGTCGACCTCCATCCCTGCTGCGGCTCCGAGCTGCGGTGTCCCTGACAGAACCTCCATCAGTGCAGGGAGACGCTGCTTCTGTTGGCCTCCATCCCTGCTGCGGCTCTGGGCTGCAGTGTCCCTGACAGAAACTCCATCAGTGCAGGGAGACACTGTTTCTGCCGGCCTCCATCCCTGCTGCAGCTCAGAGCTGCGGTGTCCCTTAGAGAACCTCCATCAGTGCAGGGAGATGCTGTTTCTGCCGGCCTCCATCCCTGCTGCGGCTCCGAGCTGCGGTGTCCATTAGAGAACCTCTATCAGTGCGGGGAGACGCTGCTTCTGCCGGCCTCCATCTTTGCTGCCGCTTGTGATGTCCCTGACAGAACCTCCATCAGTGCAGGGAGACGCTGCTTCTGCTGGCCTTTATCTCTGCTGCTGCTCTGGGCTTCGGTGTCCCTGACAGAACCTCCATCAGTGCAGGGAGACGCTATTTCTACTGGCCTCCATCCCAGCTGCGGCTGCAAGCTGCGGTGTTCCTGACAGAACCTCCATCAGTGCAGATCGATGCTGCTTCTGCCGGCCTCCATCCCTGCTGCGGATTGTGATGTCCATGACAGAACCTCCATCAGTGCAGGGAGATGCTGCTTCTGCTGGCCTCTATCCTTGCTGCGATTCCAGGCTTTGGTGTCCCTAACAGAACCCCTATTAGAGCAGGGAGACACTGCTTCTGTCGGCCTCCATCCCTGCTGCGGCTCCAGGCTGTGGTGTCCATGACAGAACCTCCATCAGTGCAGGGAGATGCTGTTCTGCCGGCCTCAATCCCTGCTGCGGCCCTGAGCTGCGGTGTCCCTTAGAGAACCTCTTTCAGTGCAGGCTTCTGCCGGCCTCCAGCTTTGCTGTGGCATGTGTTGTCCCTGACAGAACCTCCATCAGTGCAGGTAGACTCTGCTTCTGCTGGCCTCTATCCTTGCTGCGGCTCTGGACTGCGGTGTCCTTGACAGAACCTGCATCAGTGCAGGGAGATGCTACTTCTGTCAGCCTCCATCCTTGCTGCGTTTCCGGACTGTGGTATCCCTGGCAGAACCCCCATCAGTGCAGGGAGACGCTGCTTCTGCCGGCCTCCATCCCTGCTGCGGCTCCGTGCAGCGGTGTCCCTAAGAGAACCTCCATCAGTGCAAGGAGACACTACTTCTGTCAGCCTCCATCCTTGCTGCAGCTCCATGCTTTGATGTCCCTGACAAAGCTTTCATCAGTGCAGGGAGATGCTGCTTCTGCCGATCTCCACCTTTGCTGTGGCTGCAGGCCTTGGTGTCCCTGACAGAGCTTTATTCAGTGTAGGGAGACGCTGCTTCTGCCGGCCTCCATCCCTGCTGCGGCTCCGAACTGTGGCATCTCTAGCAGAATCTCCATCAGTGTAGGGAGACGCTGCTTCTGTCAGCCTTCATCCCTGTTGCGGCTCTGTGCTGCTTCTGCCGGCTTCCATACTTGCTGCGGCTCGTAGTGTCCCTGACAGAACCTCCATAAGTGCAGGGAGACGCTGCTTCTTTCGGCCTCCATCTTTGCTGCAGCTCCTAGCTGTAGTTTCCTTGACAGAACCTCTAACATTACAGGGAACCATAGAATGGTAGAGTTGGAGGGACCTCCCAGGTCATCGGGTCCAACCCCCTGCTCGGTGCAGGCTTCACTAAATCATCCTAGACAGATATTTGTCTATTCTTCGTTTGAACACTTCCATTGAAAGAGAACTCACCACCTCCCGTGGTAACTTGTTCCACTAATTGATCCACTGGCTGTCTAATATCTAATTTGTGTCTCCTCCCTTTCAGTTTAATCCTATTGCTTCTAGTCTTTCCTTGTGCAGATGAGAATAGGGCTGATCCCTCTGCACTGTGACAGCCCTTCAGATATTTGTAGACAGCTATTAAGTCTCCTCTCAGCCTTCTTTTTTGCAAGCTAAACATTCCCAGATCCTTTAACCGTTCCTCATAGGACATGATTTGCAGACCGCTCACCATCTTGGTTACTCTTCTCTATACTTGCTCCAGTTTGTCCATGTCTTTTTTAAAGTGGGGTGCCCAGAACTGAACACAGTATTCCAGATGAGGTCTGACTAAGGAAGAGTAGAGGGGGATAATGATCTCACGTGATCTAGACTCTATTCTTCTCTTACATCCCAGAACTGGACCCAGTATTCCAGATGAGGTCTGACTAACGAAGAGTAGAGGGGGATAATGGCCTCATGTGATCTAGACTCCATGCTTCTCTTAATACATCCCAGAATTGTGTTTTCCTTTGTGGCTGCAGCATCACATTGTTGACTCATGTTCAGTCTATGATCTATTTGTGTACCCAAGTCTTTTTCACATGTGCTGCTGTTTAGCCCAATTCCTCCCATTCTGTATGCGCTTTTTTCATTTTTCTTGCCCAGATGTAGGACTTTGCATTTCTTCTTCTTAAATACCATTCTGTTAGTTGCCACCCAGTGTTTAAGTTATTTCGCAATCTTATTAAATACTCTTTCTCTTCCCTAGTGTTAGCTATCCCTCCTAGCTTTGTGTCATCGACAAATTTAATCAGTTTCCCATCAATTCCCTCCTCCAGAACATTTATCAAAACGTTGACCAACACTGGGCCTAGGACAGAGCCTTGTGGTGCCCCACTTGATACATTCTTCCACTTAGATATGCAGCCATTCACGACCACTCTTTGAGTACGATCACTCAGCATGAATCCACCTAACAGTTGCCTTGTCAATCCCATATTTGGTCATTTTTTCAGTAAGTATGTTATGAGATACTTTGTAAAATGCTTTACTAAGGTCAAGATAAACTATATCTACCGCATTTCCCTGATCAACCCAGTCGGTGATACTGTCATAGAAAAAAATAGATTTGTCTGTCATGACTTGTTTGTTACAAACCCATGCTGGCTCTGGTTAATTACTCGATTTTTATCCAAGTACTTGCATACATACTGTTTAATAATTTGTACGTAGATCTTTCCCTGTATAGAAGTCAGGCTCACAGGCCTGTAGTTTCCTGGATCTACCTTCTTCCCTTTTTTGAAGATAGGGACAACTTTTGCCCTTTTCCAATCTTCTGGGACTTCTGTTCTCCAGGAATTTTCAAAGATTATGGCGAGTGTGTCAGCAATTACTTCCTCTGCTTCCTTTAGTATCCTAGGATGTAATTTATCTGTACCTTGAGACTTGAATTTATTTGAGTTAGCTAAGTGTTCCCTCACCATCTCTCTGATTATAGATAGCCTGCATGCTTGTATTCCCCCAATAGCGCAGGGAAGATACGTTGATGTTACATCTAGTTTCTGAGAGAAAACAGATACAAAATAGGAATTTAAAACTTCTGCCTTCTCAACTTCTTGGACATTTCTGTCCTTAAGAACATCCAGCCATTGAATTCTTCCTATTCTCTTTCTGAGTTCATTAAAATCTGCCTTTCTGAAATCCAACCATGAGGTCTGAGTCTTCTCAGGTCTTCCTCCCCTTTTTATCCAAGATCCAATGATATCATGATCGCTGCTTCCTAAGGTCAAAGCTACTCTTACTTCCTTAACCATTTCCTCCCTGTTGGTAAGAATTAGGTCCAAGATAGCAGATCCCCTTGTTTTCTCCTCTACCTTTTCGAAGATACAGTTGTCAGCAAGAGCAAATAATGATTTGTTGGATCCATTACATTTACCTGAGAGAGTTTCCCAACATATGTCTGTCTGGATGTGTTAAATTTTCCCATGATCACTATGTCATGCTTTTTGAGAGCTTGGCCATCTGATGTAGAAAGAGTTCCTCCATATCTTCTGCTTGTCTAAGTGGCCTAGAGTAAATGCCTACAATGGTGTTCTTTCTGATGTTCTCTCCTTGTACTCTTACCCAAACAGTTTCTACAGAACTCCTATGCTCTGAAGGTTGAATCTCTGTGGAGAGGAATGTTTTCATGTGAATGTTTTCATTCACGTACAACACAACACCTCCTCCCCTTTTATTAGGTCTGTTTCTTATAAATAAGTTGTATTCCAATCTTGTGTATCATTCCACCAAGTTTCCTATGACATCATATTTCTCTTCCTGTGTTAGGAGCTCCAATTCTCCTGGTTTGTTTCCCATGCTCTGTGCATTTGTGATCGGTGTCTCTTGCTCCCCTACTTTCCTTCTGAATTTTTTGTCTTTGTTCTTTCTTTACACTTCTAATAACAAGGTTCTCAGATGTATTAATTAGCTGTATATTTTTACCTGGCCTTTCGATTCCCTTCCCATATTCTAGTTTAAAGCTCTCCTAATGAGTGAAGCAAGGCACCCACCAAATATGTGCTTACCTGTTTTTATAGGTTGCAACCCGTCTCTAGCAAGCAGTACATCATATAGGTAATTCACTCCATGGTTTAGAAATCCATATCTTTGCTGACGACACCATTGACGTTGCTTCTTTCGGCCTCCATCCTTGCTGCGGATCATGATGTCCCTGCCAGAACCTCCATCAGTGCAGGGAGATGCCGCTTCTGCCGGCCTTTGGCGGCTCTGGGCGTTGAGGTCCCTGAAAGAACCTTCATCAGCGCAGGGAGATGTGGCCTCTGTCAGCCTCCTTCCTTCATCAGTGTAGGGAGACATGGCTTCTGCCGGCCTTCATCCTTGCTGATGCTGGTGTAGTCCTTGAGAGAACCTCCATCAGTGCAGGGAGACACTGCTTCTGCCGGCCTCTATCTCTGCTGCGGCCCTAGACTGCGGTGTTCCTGACAGAACCTCCATCAGTGCAGGGAGATGCTGCTTCTGTCGGCCTCCATCCTTGCTGCGTGTCTGGTCTGTAGTGTCCTTGACAGAACCACCATCAATGCAGGGAGACGCTGTCTCTGCCGGCCTCCATTTTTGCTGCGGTTTGTAGTGTCCCTGATAGAACCTCCATCAGTGCAGGGAGATGCTGCTTTTGCCGACCTACATCCTTGCTGCAGCTCCAGGCTGTGTTGTCCCTGACAGAACCTCCATCGGTTCAGGGAGACGCTGCTTCTGTCGGCCTCCATCCTTGCTGTGGCTCCGGGTTGCGGTATCCCTGACAGAATCTCCATCAGTGCAGGGGGACGCTGCTTTTGTTGGCCTCCATCCTTGCTGTGGCTCTGGGCTGCGGTGTCGCTAACAGAGCTTCCATCAGTGCAGGGAAAGGGATATAGAAAAATACTGGTATGGAGGCGCAACCCTCTAAGCTACTAGAAGTTTAAGATAAAGGTCCAATATGTGATGGTGAAAGCACTTCTTTTTTTATTATTTCACAAAATAAAAACCAGCATTTGAAAACGCGTTTCGGGGACGAACCCCTTCGTCAGTTCGGCTGGATAGGACAACAGGATGCCTGGGGGTGACACAATTCCAAAGGTGTTTTGGATGTTTCAGAGGTCCTGTATGTGCAGGGGGACAGGGGAGAAAAAAGTGCAGGGAGGCTCTGTTCTGCTGGCCTCCATCCTTGCTGTGGCTTTTGATGTCCCTAACAGAACCTCCATCAGTGCAGGGAGACACTACTTCTTTTGGCCTCCATGCATGCTGTGGCTCCCGGCTGCGGTGTCCCTGACAGAACCTCCAGCAGTGCAGGGAGACGCTGCTTCAGCCAGCCTCCATCCTTGCTGCGGCTTGTAGTGCCCCTGACAGAACCTCCATCAGTGCAGGGAGACGCTGCTTCTGTCGGCCTCCATCCTTGTTGTAGCTCTGGGCTCCGGTGTCCCTGACAGAACTTCCATCACTGCAGGGAGACGCTGCTTCTGCCGGCCTTCATCCTTCCTGACGCTCCGGGCTGCGGTGTCCTTGACAGAACCTCCATCAGTGCAGGGAGATGCTCTTTCTGTCGGCCTCCATCCTTGCTGTAGCTCTGGGCTGTTGTGTCCCTTACAGAACCTTCTTCAGTGCAGAGAGATGCTGCTTCCTGCCCGGCTTCATCTCTGCTGCGGCTCGTAGTGTCCCTGACAGAACCTCCATTAGTGCAGGGAGACGCTGCTTCTGCCGGCCTCCATCCTTTCTGTGGCTTGTGATGTCCCTGACAGAACCTCCATCAGTGCAGGGAGACGCTGCTTCAGCCGGCCTTCATACTTGCTGCTTCTGTCGGCCTCCATTCTTGCTGCGGTTCGTGGTGTCCCTGACAGAACCCTCAGAAGTGCAGCAGCCTTCTATGGAGGTGGCTGTAAGATTCCTGTGAGTATTAGAGCCCATTCACACCGCTGCCGGCACATGTGTGAGACGCAGCCATCCATCCCAGATGAACCAAGATGGCTGCACTGCTTCTCTGTGAATTGCTAGGAGTCTGAGACACGCTGCTTTGGTTGGCAGGCATATATTGTACTAGCAATGCTGAAAAGCCGTGCAGCCATCTTGGTTCGTCTGGGACCACGGGGTCGTTAAGGTCGCCTATCTGTCCTATTGGTTAGTATTCCACAGCTTCGTAGACTGCACTCTCTCATATAGAAGAATCCAGTATATGGCATGGTATATAATATATATTTACAACAGAGCCTATACTGCGGTGTCTGTTGGAGGAAGACGCTGGGAAGTCATTCATGGATGATGCAGACAGCAGGGTGGTGCTAGAGTTATCAGACAAGTATATAAGGCCGTGTCACATCAACCTTTTTACGTACGTATTTCAGTCGCACAATAAAATACATAGCATGCTCAATTTCATGCGCATTTGTGCACAAAATTAGCACATATTGAACTACCTTATTTGCCAATTTCAATGAATGGGAATGTTTGTATGTTTTTGCGTGCAAAAAGTACAGTAGAGCACACTGGTGCGCACAAATACCCAATGGCCATTGCGCAACGACGCAGCACAACTGAGTACTTAAATGCACTTACACCAGTGTGACACCGGCCTAAGGGTGTAGAATAATCTGGAATGTTACAAGTGTTTGTCCTGTCTCACAATTTGGCGGTATATTGTGTTAGGGCAATTCAACAGTTTCCTGATATGCTGCAGGGCTCCAAATTAAAGTGATATGACTGACTGGTCAGAAGGATTCAGACACACAGACATGATGCTATGTGAAACGCATTCTGGTTTATTCTGCCATACGTTCAATCTTTATAGGATTTTACAAAGCGAGCGGCGTTATGCCAAATAGAATTAAAATACAGTTAATATAGCAGTTTTATATATCATTTTCTTATCAATCCGTCCTGCTCTCTCCAGATGTTAGTCTTGAGATACATCCTGTAATGCTCGTTAGTAAGTTTTGGCAAGACATATCTTAAAGGGGTTGTCCCGAGGCAGCAAGTGGGTCTATACACTTCTGCATGGCCATAATAATGCACTTTGTAATGTACATTGTGCATTAATTATGAGCCATACAGAAGTTATAAAAAGTTTTATACTTACCTGCTCCGTTGCTGGCGTCCTCGTCTCCATGGTGCCGACTAATTTTCGCCCTCCGATGGCCAAATTAGCCGCGCTTGCGCAGTCCGGGTCTTCTTCTTTTATGAATGGGATCGCTCGTGCAGGATGCCGGCTCCGTGTAGCTCCGCCCCGTCACGTGCCGATTCCAGCCAATCAGGAGGCTGGAATCGGCAATGGACCGCACAGAAGCCCTGCGGTCCATGAAGACAGAGGATCCCGGCGGCCATCTTCAGCAGGTGAGTATGAAGACGCCGGACCGCCGGGATTCAGGTAAGCGCTGTGCGGGTGGTTTTTTTAACCCCTGCATCGGGGTTGTCTCGCGCCGAACGGGGGGGGGGGGTTTAAAAAAAAAAAAAACCCGTTTCGGCGCGGGACAACCCCTTTAAGATAAGAACACAATACTGGAAACTTTGTGGTGGTCCAATTAATTTCTCCAGTTGGATTAGTCAAGGTGAAATCTAGCATATGTCTGGGTGAATGTTGAAAACCATACAAATATATATGTGTAACTAAATGTTATAACAGACAAGAAACAGATATCATGGAGTCTTTAGGCCATCAGTCTTCACAAATCCCCATTTGAAACAGTTCATCATGAGAAAGAGTCCATATTTGTAGTACGTTCAAGGGTTGCTGGACTTATTAGTTCTTTGGGTCGGATTCCCACTGTCATGGCTTTGTTTCAACGATATCGCAGCAGAAGAGACATAAAATACTTTGCTTGTCTCCGTATTCCACAGAACATCCAAAAATTGCAGATACTCAAAACAATAAAAGAAAATTACCACAAAGTAAAATAACAGATTACATTATTATTACTTCTGCTTATAGCATAGTTAAACTAAGAGTTTCATTAAGACTTTTTTGGCGTGTCCAAAACATCCCATACATAGAGACATTAAAGAAGATATACAGACTCAACCAAACTAGTACATATCTTGACATCTCTAAAATGATTAGGACTTTTTACAGTGTTACCTTTGGTCATACTTGGCATTTTGTTCGGTAACACAATATTATTGAATCAGATGTTGCTGACACCTGGTTGAGTAATATTTGTGCACATCTCCCTATATCAGACTTGTTGCAGGTAAAGTTATAACAGACTTCTGCTCCTGCCACCTGTCTGACTTTAAACCCGGTCATATTTGCCCACCGGGTGTGTTCTAATTGTGGGCACACTGGACAGTAGTCATAGATATTTACAGAATTCTGAATATCATTTTCTTATACCTCGGTGTCATTATGAATCATTGAAAATACACTTTTTAGTACCGAAATTGAGGTAGGTACTGCCAACAGGCAGGTATGCAGTATGTCCTTACTGGTCTTAAGATTTACCATACACATATTAGTAATATTTAATACATTTCAGGCCAAGTATTCCCACATATTGGCATGCCCTTCTGCCATTGCATTCATTCCCTTTCATCCCTTAGCTGCTCTGTTTCCCTAGCTGGTGGGAATCCAGTGAGGAAAAATGCAAAAACTATGACAGTTATTCCTTGGGCTGTGAGGGATTCAGGCCACATTGCCCCTTGGGTTTGGTTGTCTTTTTGCAGTGTGAGGCGTGGATCCAATTTAGTTTTCCCTCTAATTTGACTGAAATGCTGGTAGTCAACAGAACCTGGTAGGGACCATCAAATCTGGGTTCCAGCATTCTCCTCACATGTCTCCGCATGGCAGCCCAATTTCCAGACTGCAGGTCATGTGTACCTTCAAAAGAATTAAGATCTGGAATAGAAGAGAAAACCTGGTTGTGTGTTACTTTCCGACCTTTACTTAGAGACTGTACATAGTCAGTATCCCAAACTGTGCCCGCAGTTGTTGAGGAAAGTACAGGTCCAATCTTGGCACACTGCCAAACAAAATTTCATAGGGAGACAATCCTATCTTCCTCTTAGGTATGTACCTAACTAAGAAAAGTGCTAATGGAAGGCACTCAGTCCACGGTTTGCCCGTTTCCTTCATTGCCTTTTGTATTTTTAATTTCAAGGTACCGTTCATCCTTTCTACTTTACCACTACTCTGTGGCTGGTAGGGTGTGTGAAAGACCTGGGATACACCCAAAGCAGACATGATGTGTTGCATTATTTCACCTGTGAAGTGTGTACCTTTGTTTTGGTACCCTGTATCTTCAGATTACCTAATTCATGAGCTTCTTTGCGATTACCTGCTCGTTTACTTCGGTAACAGGGTAGGCCTCCAACCTGAAAAGACATCAACAACAAGCACATATTCATACTTCCCAACACGTGGAAGCTGAATGTAGTCAATTTGCAATCTGAAATGGGTAGAGTGGTCTAGGCATATGTTTTTGTGGCACCTTTACCTTCTGTCCTGAGTTGCTTATGGCACAGATCATGCAAGACTGGACAAATGATGCAGCAGCTACAGAGAACCCAGGAGCCACCCGTCCTCGTTCAAGCATCGACATCATTGCTGCTTTTGATAGGTGCGACTTTCCGTGAATCAGCTGAGCCATCAAGGGGTACAGGGACCGTAGTGGGCAAGCTATGTTGACTGTTAGCCATACGCCAACCTGTCCTGCTGCTCCCATTTTTAGTCCATTTATCCTCTTCTTCCTTTCTGGCTTGTAACTGTAAAGTCCTTGGCATATCAATGTCCACATTTTTTATCAATGTCCAAGTTTTTATCAATGTCCAAGTTTTTGTCAATGTCCAAGTTTTTGTCAATGTCCAAGTTTTTGTCAATGTCCAAGTTTTTGTCACTGACTTGTGCTGTCAGTATCTTCATTTGACTTTTTCCATATTTTACAGGCTAACCATAGGACTAAACAAAACCAGAAACAAAAACCCACTATCATTCAAATCTGTTATCACCCAGACAGCATACTCAGCCCGTATGTTCTTATGGACTCGAGGTAGTACGAGGAAGCGTGCACACCTACCCTTAGATCTGGAGAAAGATCAACCGGGAAGCACAGATAAGATTGGCAAGATAATGCCTTACCGTACAACGCTGTTTTTCAGTCTGTGGTTCCAGGCTGCTCTCCTCCGTGATCCGAGAATCGGGGTACAATGATTGTCTTTCTGTCTTCTCGATCCCCACAGTTGGGCGTCAAGTTTGTTAGGGAAATTCAACTGTTTCCCAATATGCTGCCAGGCTCCAAATTAAAGTGATATGACTGACCGGTCAGGAGGATGCAGACACACAGACATGATGCTATGTGAAATGCATTCTGGTTTATTCTGCCATACGTTCAATCTTTATAGGATTTTACAAAGCGAGCGGCGTTATGCCAAATAGAATTAAAAATACAATTAATATAGCAGTTTTATATATCATTTTCTTATCAATTCGTCCTTCTCTCTCCAGATGTTAGCCTTGAGATACATCCTGTAATGCTTGTTAGTAAGTTTTGGCAGGTCATATCTTAAGATAAGAACACAATACAGGAAACTTTGTGGTGGTCCAATTAATTTCTCCAGTTGGATTAGTTAAGGTTAAATCTAGCATATGTCTGGGTGAAAGTTGAAAACCATACAAATGTATATGTGTAACTAAATATTACTACAGACAAGCAAAAGAAACAGACATCATGGAGTCTTTAGGCCATCTTTTAGACATGCAGCCTTCACACTTGCTACCATGCGATCACTTTTTGAACGATCAGAGCTCATTCACACGAACGTAAGCACACAGAATTTTTACACATAATATGTTTATTTTCAATCTCATGAAAAAAAAACACAGCTTGTCCCATCTTGGCGCGTTTTATGCACAGTAATAGCTCATTACATAAATACAGAGGAAATACAAAGTAAAACCTGCAGTCGCTGTGTATATATATGCATGAAATCAATACACGCATGAAAGGCATGGAGGCAGTGGCGTTTTCCGGCCTGTGCATGCTCTAGGGGCTGTACTCTAGGGTGGTCGCTGGCTGTCTTGTGGCCCCTTCAGTGTTCTCCCTGCACAGTGGCGCCATCGCAAGACAACGGCAAGTGGGGCTGTATGTGCTGGCAAATCATTCTCTCTTTTGCTTGTGGGGAAGGTGGTTGGTGGATGATTATGTTGACGGGGTTTAGCTTTCTTATTCCTATACTGGCGGCTATACTGCGTCCACCCGTATATTCCGCACAAATGGTCTTCACCTGGCGTTAGAAAAGGGTTTTGTGGAATATATTTAACCCCTTAGTGACCACTCTGTAGTGTTTTTACGTCCTGCCTAAGTGGGCTTTTATCCCGGAGGACGTAAAAACATGCATCCTCTGGGGATTAAAGCCCTGCAGGCTGTGACAACTTCATGCTGTCGGTTCCCGGAGGTAGCCGACAACCCGGAGCTGTCAATCCCGGGCTGTGGGGAGCTTCCCCCCAGTAATGCATTAAAGTAAATAAAAAGTTAAACATTTAGCTTATGGATCAGATCCATGAGAGCAACTGAAAATGGTCACCCCCGTCCTCTGCGATGTCCCACAGCGATCTGGTCCTCTAGGACCTGACGGCGGCCTTCTGCGCATGCGCTCCAGACATCATTACGTCACATGCTTGCGCAGGACCCGGGAGACATGGGAACTTTAAAATCTCCTGGCTCCCAGCTACTGAAGGTAGCTCGGAGGTAGAAGATGCCACCGGGGACTGCGATGAGCGGTCCCTGGGCCCATGATCACCACTATCCAATGGAAACCGGCGATCACAGAAAAGGTATTGACCTGCCACGGTCTTCTGTGCAAGCGCTGATGTGGCGTGTATGCGCAGAAGGCCAGAGAGCCCGGCGCATTCAAAATCTCCCGGCACCCGGCTGTCAAAGATAGCCTAGTGCAGGGAGATATCATCAGGGACCGCTGTGTGCGGTTCCCGGTCACATGATCACTGTCATCCGTTGGATAACGGTAATTATGTAAAGTTAAAGTATAACAATTTTTTTTAAAAAAGGTAAAGTTTCATCTCTCCTTACAGTATTCCGCAGATCAATCAAATGTACTGGATTACTCAATTCCACTCAGGTCAGCGGGTCGGAATTATGTAATCCACTCGCAGAAAGCAGAACGCAGCATTTTCTATTTTACCGTGGATATCCGCGACATAGAGCCCATTGTACTCTATGGTCGTGGATAGATCCATAGTTAATACGCAACTACATTGCTAAGCATCGTCGCAGGAAATACAAGCAAAAAAAGGTGTACTGCGCATTACCGCCTGTGTGAATATGCAGTTATGTGCAGTACAGTACGCGGCTGTACGCAGGGCCACCGCCGGGCTCACAGCTGGGATCCTCTGCGGGCCTCAGCAAGCGGATTGCATATACGGCCGTATGAGACCGCCATTATTCAGATCGCCACCTGTAATACGTAATTTACAGGATGTCTCTGGGAACGCTTGCCTTCCTGCAGTTCCAGGAGAAGCTTGCTGAGCGCCTTCTGTGTGATACCGCCGCACCTCAGCAAGCTTACGAAGCCTCACAGAGCGCCATTTTTACACCCTATTCCTGCCGCTGAGGTCAAGAAATACCCCCTAAAAAGCATGAGAGGAGGAGGGATACCCGGTTTTATTGCCTCATGTGCCCATCCCAACCAGGCCTCCATATTTACTTCTATCTTCAGACATACCACGCAGTTTACATTATTACTTTCATCTAAAATTTGGGGAACACCAAAAAGGGGAGGGAATTATTTTTAGGGAGTCAATTTTTTTTCTGCGCAAGGGAGCAATGAGGCCTGAAATGTATTCAATTGTGCCCTGAAATCCAATGGGTGTTCCCTCCATTATAGGCCGAGCCATGTGTCCTGTAAGCAGATTGGGGCTACAATGGTTATGTTTCTGAACACAGGACAAACGGGGATTCATTTTGGGGTGAAAGTCTTCAGCCATATGTGTGCTGTACAAAAAAAACAGATTTTAAAATGACGCAATTGGTGAAAAAGTGAAAATTGTAATTTTTTCCTTTTTGCTTAGATTCATTAAAAACTGTGGGGTAGAAATACACAGTACACCCCTAGATGAATTCATTGAGGGGTCTAGTTTTCAAAATGGGGTCATATGTGAGGGTTTTGGCCACTCAAGGACTCTACAGGTGGGCAATGGGGCCTAAATCACCTTCAAGCAAAATGTCTGTTCTAAAAGTCACCAGCTGCTCCTTTCGGTTTGGGCCCCATTGTGCATACAGACATAATATTAGGCCCACAATTGGTATGTTTCTGAACACAGGACAAACAGGGGTATCTATTTTGGGTTGTAAATCCTTATTTTCATGTGCACTATAGAAAAAAAAACTCTTTAAAATTACATATTTGCAAAAATATGATTTTTTTCACCTCTCAATTGCATTAACTCCTCAAAAAAACCTGTGGGGTCTAAATACTCCTGACCCCCCTCAGTAAATACATTAAGGGGTGTAGTTTATAAAATGGGGTCATGTGTGGGGATATCTATCATTCTGATATCTATGAGCCTTTGCAGTCTTGGCTTGGTGCAGGAAAACAAAATGTTCCTCAAAATGCTGTAAAGTAATGTTAAATTTGTACGTCTCCTAAATTAAAAAAATATTTTTTTTAAATGTGCGTTCCGAATAAAGTAAACAGATGGAAATATATACCTTAGCAAAAATGTGTACAGTATGTTCACACATATTTGAGATATTGAAGTTGTAAATGGGAAAAATGATATTTTTTTCAAAATCTTACCAATTTTGGCGCTTTTAATAAATATACACAAATTCTAAAATAAAAAATAAAAAATATATATATACTCACCTTGTCCCGGCAGACGGAGTTCAGAGCGCCGGCCTGCAGTGGGTGTGAAGGGGGTGTGAGTGAGACCTGCCCCTGAGTGGCTCAGCGCTGAGCCAATCAGGGGCAAGTCTGACTCACACCCCCTTCACACCCACTGCAGGCCGGCCGCTCTGAACTCCGTCTGCCGGGACAAGGTAAGTATATATATATTTTTTATTTTTACACATTTCTGGATGAATTGCAGGGAAGGGCTTATATATTTAAGCCCTTCCCGACAATTCATCCTGCGCTCCCTGGCAGCCCATTGCTTTCAATGGAGCCGGCTGTATTGCCGGCTCCATTGAATTCCATGGGCAAACATCGTTCTTCTCTGCCACAGCTGTTACAGAATGATTTGTCTACTATATGTTCTCAATGGGGTCGGCGCTGCTGCCGCCGGCCCCATTGAGCGCATATAGAGAAGAGAACAGGAATCGCAGATCGCAGATAGGTGCGATCTGCGATTTCTGTTCTATAATTTATCGGACGAGCGCATAAAAAGCGCTCATGTGTCCGATACCATTGCAAAGCAATGGTTTTAAAAAATCGCCGGACGCATGCGCATGCGCAAATCGCGCGAAAAACCGCCCGTCTGACTAAGGCCTTAAAGTCACACATGGCAGATTTCCAGCATTTGGCTTCATCACACTTAGACGCAAACAGGCCAGGTCATTAACCCCTTAAGGATGCGGCCTATTTTGGTGTGGAGGACCAAACGATTTTTGGTATTATTTCATCTCCATTTTTTGACAGCCATAACCTTTTTATTTTTCCATCGACGCGGCCGTATAAGGGCTTGTTTTTTGCTTGGCAAACTGTAGTTTTTATTGGTACCATTTTTGGGTACATAGACTATATTGTAAAACTTATTATTTTTTTTTTTAAGATCGTAGGGAGAGAAAACGCATCAATTCTGCATAGATTTTTTTTTTTTTAAACGTCCTGCCATGCCTTATCGCAGCGATCATTACTGCTGTAGTAAAAGTCCCCAAGAGGGACACAAATGGTGTAAAAATAAGAGCAAAATAAAGTACAACCAATAAAAATGTAAAAAAAAATGTTCAAAAACCCCTTTTTTCATGCTTTTTCTCATATTGCCATCCAAAAAATGCAGTAAAAGTGATAAAAAAACGTATGTACACAAAAATGCTACCAATAAAAACTACAGCTCATCTCGCAAAAAATAAGCCCTCAGAGAGCTCCATCCATGGAAAAATAAAAAAGTTATAGCACTTTGAATGCAGTGATCTTAAAAAAAAACAATAATTTCCCAAAAAAGGGTTTTTATTGTGGAGAAGTGGAAAAACCTAAAAACAAATAAGAATTTTGGTCTCTTTGTAACTGTACCGACCCGCAGAAAAAAATGTAGTGTATCATTTATGCACATGGTCCATCTAGTGTGCCATTACATGTTTTCCTTCTTAATTGTATTTATCTCAGGCATGTTAAACCTTTTTGCACCTCTGATAACATTTTTACACTTCTAATAGGTACAAATAAAACTTAAAGGGGTTGTCTAGTTATAAACTATTGATGACCTCTCTGCAGGACAGGCCATCAATAGCAGATCGGCAGGGGTGTGACACCTGGGACCCCTGGTGTTCAGCTGTATGCTGGGCCGCTGCACTCCATACACCAACAAGTTCAGTGTTACATAGGTCTCATTGACCTAAATGGCATGCAATACCCAGCCTGACCACTGCAGTGAGAACGGAACTGTCTGCTTCCTGCAGAAATCAGCTTGATGTATTACCTCAAAACCTCCTCAGAGCTCCACGCTGGCGATTGTGATTTTGCGAGAGAAATATTGCAATCAGCCATGCTTTTTCTTGCAATCACCGCTTGTGATTTTCTTGTGCGTTTTTCTTGCGATAGACGATAACAGTTTCTAATATTAAAATTGCATTGCAAGAGGTAAGTTTTTTTTAATTCTTTTTTTGTTTTGCACTAAAATGTTTCTTTTTCAGGGAAGGGCTTATATGTAAAGCCCTTCCCTGGAAAAGAATGCAAGGGATCGGCAGAGCATTGTTTTCAATGGAGCCGCCGGCAGCAGCCGCGGCTCCATTGACAACAAGCACGCAGTTGTGTTCACGCGTGCTTTTGCTCGTACCTAGGTGCGGACGTATGTACCCACCTAAGTACGCACCAAAACACACTCGTCTGAACGCACCCTATGGGTAGGTTCACACCAACTTGTTTTTGTGCGTGCATACGCACGCATAAACACACACTTGTATATACAGCATCGCATTCCCTATGGTGTGTGCACATGTCTGTACTTTGCAGGTGCGTGCCTGTAAAGATAGGACATGCATGCACCATTGGGAATGCATGCATTGTTTTCAATGGAGCCGCGGCTGCTGCTGGCCCCCTGCATTCTTTTTCAGGGAAGAGTTTTACATATAAGCCCTTCCCTGAAAAAGAAACATTTTAGTGTAAAAAAAAAAAAGTAAAAAAAAACTTACCTCTCCGCTGCTGCGTGACCCCCGCGGGGATGCAGAGCACATCTGTGACAGATGCAGCAGAGGAATTCTACATCCCTGCAGGGAAAGAAAAGATTCCCTACCGCAGCTGTCACACATGACAGCTGCGCTGGAGGATCCTGCTGCCGGCACCCCTGAAATGTTTTTTAGGAGATAGCTTTAAATATAAGCCCTTCCCTGAAAAACAAAGGGAAGTGTTAAAAAAAAACAAAAAAATTTACTCACCTCCCTTCGGCTGCCGGGCTCAGCCTCGTCTTCTCCTGGCTGTCCCCGGCTCTGTAGATCTCAGCTATCAGCAGCCGGGAATTTGAAATCCCTGCCTGCTGGTAGCTCTGATTGTGATTGTCTGAAGTGCTTCGCCGTGTCACAGTGGCGATGAGTACAGCACGCTCTTTGTAATCTTGCGCACTGTTGAAGGTATGCAACAGGATCTTGACGACTAGTGGAGTTAGGTGACCATGAGGTCAGTACCTGAATTAAAAGGCTTTGGCAGTGAAATAAGACTAACACACGTTTGTAAGTAAACTCCAGGTACACTTTTTACTATCAGGCACGTGGTTGTCTGCAATAACATTAAACACCAGAAATTGCATATACAACTTGCATATACACAGTTTAACACTTTATATATGCATAAACAAGCTCTGGGGAGGTTGCATCTGAGCTAAGGGGGAGCTATAGAGAGAAAACTGACTAAATCTGAAAACCCCTTTCTTCTAACTAACAGTAAATTGCCGACCATGAAACACTGTGCTGACATTTTCTCCAGTACTCACAAAATTCCTATGCAGATTCCCTGCTACTTGTCCGAAGCTTATGTCTGTGTTGCTGCCCGGTAGCAAGCAGAGCTGGAAGGTTTTAAAGAACAAACAGTTTCTCTTAGCGTCAAAGTGATTTATTAGGATTGCTTGAAAGTTTACGTAACATATCTCTAATTACAGCAGGACAGAGGACAGGGCAGCATGGCTGTAGCCATTCTTACCCCCCATGCTTCTCGCTCTCCATCTCTCTCCACTCTAACTGAACTCCTCACAGACTTACTCCATACTCCCCCTTGACTTCCATCTCCCCAGACTGTTATAATTTTTAACTGCGCAACACAACATGACTCAGAAATCCCCTCCTGTTTTACTCACTCCAGAGACTTGTCACATCTCAGCTCCAGCTCCGTGATTTACAACCGTGAACTACCTAATCACCATTAACTATTTAGCTCCCTATCCTGACTCCCTCTTCTTATTAAATAAAGTCCACCATAACTACCCTTTGTTAAATGAACTGGTAGTTAGAACAGTTGCTCTTAACTTGCAGGTAAAGTACTTCTATTCTGTAGTGCCAGTCAAGGTCACTACAGGTATTTTGCATTATGCAATGGGCCTTCATATTGCAATTTGCCTGCATGCTGAGGGATGTGGTGTCTATACCCACCCTAATATTTTGTATCAGTATAGCAGTAAGTATGCTGCTGGTAGTGATTTTCTCAGTAACTGTAACTAAATTATAATATATCCTTGTTCAGTTTCAACAGACATACAAATCAAACCATGATCGGTCTATATAAACAGGCTCTTGTTAATCTGTAAACGACTGGCTGTTCAATGTGAATGAAGACGGGCAGCTGGAGCGACCTCTGGTCCGCGCCACCTCCATTCACTGAGTCAAGCTCCTGTGTGAAAGCACCAAAATGATTATCGCTGGGCAAACGTCCCATGTAAAAGGACAAGCTGTGTAGAGTGCATCAGGGCTTTATCGTTTTTGGGTGGAGAAGGGAGGGAATGGGAAAAACAGTAATTCCGTCATTATTGTACTGGTTTTATTTTTATTTTTATTCAATTCACTACATGGTATAAATGACTAGTTTACTTTATTTTGCTGGTCAATAAGATTACAGCGATACCAAATTTATATAGATTTTTATTTTTAGCATCTTTGTTAGAGATGAGCGAGCGTACTCGGATAAGCACTACTCGCTCGAGTAATTGGCTTTATCCGAGTACCGCTGTGCTCGGGGCTAAAGATTCGGGTGTCGGCACGGAGCGGGGAGCTGCAGGGGAGAGCGGGGAGGAACGGAGGTAAGATCTTTCTCTCCTTCTCTCCCGCCCGCTCTCCCCTACTCCCCGCTGCGACTCACCTGTCAGCCGCAGCGGCACCCCAATCTTTAGCACAGCGATACTCGGATAAAGCCAATTACTCGAGCGAGTAGTGCTTATCCGAGTACGCTCGCTCATCTCTAATCTTTGTTCAATAGATTTTTCATCATCCTGTTCAGAGAACCATAACTTACTTTTCTCATTTACAATCTATATATATAAAATTGAATGTATGCGTGTCTGTCTGCTTGTCTGTGTGTCTGTTTGTCCTTTATGCGCTACTATACCATTCATCCGATCGCCATGAAACTTTGGGAAGTTGTTGAGTACACTCCTGGGAAGATTATAGGCATAGTACATTTATGCTATGATAAATGGCGCGCGTGCGAGTGTCGTCAAAAGTCACGCCCCCCCATGTAGATCGTTCGATTTCCATCATTGCCACTAATTCTCTCACTTCCCAAAGTCGTAGAAGCATGAAATTTGGTACGAGCATTGATTATGTCATAAATAGGAAAAGCTAATGGGTCCCAACTCGATTATTCAATTCTAAGCGCAAAAGAATTAGCGTCCAAATTTTACGTACGGAATCTAATTCTCTCACTTTCCAATGTCATAGAAACTTGAAATTTTGCACGAGCATTGATTATGTCATAAATAGGAAAAGTTAATGGGTCCCAACTCGATTATTCAATTCTAAGCGCAAAAGAATTAGCGTCCAAATTTTACGTACGGAATCTAATTCTCTCACTTCCCAATATCATAGAAACTTGAAATTTGGCACGAGCATTGATTATGTCATAAATAGGAAAAGTTAATGGGTCCCAACTTGATTATTCAATTCTAAGCGCAAAAGAATTAGCATCCAAATTTTACGTACGGAATCTAATTCTCTCACTTCCTGATGCCATTAAAACTTGAAATTTGGCACGAGCATTGATTATGTCATAAATAGGAAAAGTTAATGGGTCCCAACTTGATTATTCAATTCTAAGCGCAAAAGAATTAGCATCCAAATTTTACGTACGGAATCTAATTCTCTCACTTCCTGATGCCATTAAAACTTGAAATTTGGCACGAGCATTGATTATGTCATAAATAGGAAAAGTTAATGGGTCCCAACTTGATTATTCAATTCTAAGCGCAAAAGAATTAGCGTCCAAATTTTACGTACGGAATCTAATTCTCTCACTTCCTGATGTCATCTATATATATAAAAATGAATGTCTGTCCTTTATGCATTACCACACCATTTATGCAATCACCATGAAACTTTGGGAAGTTGTTGAATACACTCCTGCGAAGATTACTGGCATAGCACAACTATTCTACGATAGGTGGCGCGCGTGCGAGCATCGTCGACAGTTATGCCCCCCAGACAAAGATCATTTGATTTCCATCTCAAGCACAAAAGCAAAAGGCATTACAAGCAAGCGTGTTTAACTACAAAATGATGCATCCGCCGAACGTTTCGCAAGACAATTGCTGGATATTGAGAATGCTGAGGTAAAATGAAAGCTGTGCTGTGATTGGTTGCTATTTCTTATACTGCTGAGGTTACATGAAAGCTGTGCTGTGATTGGTTGCAATATATTATACCGCTGAGGTAAAATGAATGCTGCGCTGTGATTGGTTGCTATTTTTTATATTGCTGAGGCAGAATAAAAGTTGCGCTGTGATTGGTTGTTATTTCTCTTACTGCTGAGGTAACATGAAAGCTGCACTGTGATTGGGTGTTATATATTATACCACTGAGGTAACATGAAAGCTGCGCTGCGATTGATTGTTATATATTATACCACTGAGGTAACATGAAAGCTGCGCTGTGATTGGTTGTTATCTAGATATATAAAAACGAATGAATGTATGTCTGTCTGTCTTCGCAGCAACGCGTAAGCTAGTACTATATAAAGGCTTGTTTTTTGGGAGATAAGCTGATGTTTTTCTTGGTACCATTTTAGAGTACAGAGAAGTTGTGATTGCTTTTTATTGTGTTTTTAGGATCCGAGCTGTTCAACAAGCTGCCACTTTGTTTTTCTTTCTCGAAGTATTATATATTCATGATATATTATCTCTATTCTGCACATCAGTATGATTGCGGTGATAGCAAATTTATATATTTTTTTATTTTTTACAAATTTGACAATATAATTTTTTTTGCTTTGCCATATTCATATATCTCTTGAATATGACAATGCAAGAAAAAAATTCTATATTGTCAAATTTGTAAAAAATATATAAATTTGCTATCACCAAAATCATACTGATCTGCAGAATAGGGATAATATATCATTTATACTTCAGAGTGAACAATGTATGAAAAAGAAGCAAAAAACAATGTCAGAGTGGCAGCTTGTTGAACAGCTCGGATCCCACCAACACAATAAAAAGCGATCAGACGTATCATTCTAATTTTTCATTTTCAGAGCTGTGTGAGGGCCTGTTTTTTGTGGGATAATCAGACATTTTCACTTGTAGCTTTTTGCACAGTGACTTTTTGATCCCTTTGTTGATTTTGGAAAGCGTAGTTGTACAAAACAGCAATTCTGGCTTTGTTTTTGTTTTTTCATTTTACATAATTTATCGTGAGAGATATGGTTATACCCAATTTATAAACACTCATTATCAAAACTAATCAAGCACCTAGAAGGAGCTCTCAGAATCAAAATAAACATTTTACGTGTGATTGTCACGTTGATAAGGGATTACAATATCAGAACAAAAGATTATTTATTGCATAAAAGTGATATCTCTAAAAAAAAGGAGGCTCTAGTACCCTGTTGTACCGCGTCTAGCTTGGATGTAAGATGTGATACGGGTGGGCATGGAGGCTCTAGTACCCTGTTGTACCGCGTCTAGCTTGGATGTAAGATGTGATACGGGTGAGCATGAAAGCTCTAGTACCCTGCTGTCCTGTCTGTAGCTTGGATACAAGATGTGATATGGGTAGGCATGGAGGCTCTACTACCCTGTTGTACCACCTCTAGCTTAGATACAAGATGTGATACGGGTGGGCATGATGGCTCTAGTACCCTGTTGTACTGCCTCTAGCTTGGATACAAGATGTGATATGGGCATACATGGAAACTCTAGTGCCCTATTCTGCCTCTAGCTTGGAAAAAAGATATGATACAGATGGGCATGGAGGTTCTAGTACCCTTTGTACTGCTTCTAGCTTGGATGTAAGATGTGATATGGGCGGGCATAGAGGCTCTAGAACCATGTTATACTGCCTCTAGCTTGGATACAAGATGTGATATGAGTGGGTATGGAGGCTCTGGTACCCTGTTGTACCGCCTCTAGCTTGTATACAAGATGTGATACGGGCATGCATGAAAATTTTAGTGCCCTGTTCTGCCTTTAGCTTGGATAAAAGATATGATACAGGTGGGCATGGAGGCTCTAGTCCCATGTTATACTGCCTCTAGCTTGGATTCAAGATGTGATACAGGGGGAATGCAGGCTCTAGTACTCTGTTGTACCACCTCTATCTTGGATACAAGATGTGATATGGGTGGGCATGGAGACTTTAGTACCCTGTTGGGTAGTCTTTAGCTTGGATGTGAGATGTGACATGGGTGGCATGGAGGCATACAGGTTCCATATGGCATCCTAGGTCATATCGCTCTACATTTGCTATAACAAAGACTTTAGATGGTAAAAACTCATAGGCCTTCAAAGTTGGCATTCCAGATGGTCCCATACATGTTCTATTGGTGATAAATCTGGTGACCAGGCAGGCTATAGAAATGTGACATTGTTGTGGAGGCATTCCTGTGTCACCCTTGCTTGGTGTGGCCAAGAAGCATTGCTGGAAAATGCCCCTTGGAAACCCTGCCATGAGAGTCAACATAAATGGCTGCAATCCTGAACATAATGATGAGTTGTCAATGTCCCTTGTAACACTTCTAGAAGTGACCTACTCTAGACATGACCTACTCTGGTCTCTAGACATGAAAATCACCATCGCCAGTGCCCAAACTAAAGATGGATTTGTCGCTGAAGACAACCCGGTTCCACTCCGTAGCAGTCCATGACACCACTGCAAGTGGAAATGATGGTGGGTGTCAAAGGCAGTACACATATTAGGTGTGTGGGGGGTCTGGAACGCAGACCGAAATGCGAATGTTGCCTGTATCCAAATTAAGAGGAAATATTATATAGAGTACTCATAGTTGAGAACCATAATTAACCACTACACAGACCGTCTAGTGATCAGAATGAATTCTGTTTATTGTTGTACATTGCTAGTTTATATGCAAGTTGTAAAGAAGGCGTTTCCAATACCTAGTTTCATTCTACTTTTGCTGACCAAACCCTCATTCCAACAGATTACAATAGGGCTGTAAATCAAAAGCCTTTTAAACAAAAGGTATCAACAAAGCTGTTTGAACTATACATAAAACAATTACATGTGATAATAAAGGTTGTCTCCTGGCTGGCTGAGTACCTACTTAATCAGAATGTAATCTTAAAGATCCATCAACAATTTGCACATCAAAAGAGGGGACATTGTTTCTAGTTTTCACATAGACAAAACTGGTTCAGCCACTTACTCGGGAGTCAGCATAAAGTTGATAAGTTGGTATTCAGTAAGATAGCTGAATAAAATCTAATTAATCATACATT
Source organism: Eleutherodactylus coqui (assembly GCF_035609145.1). Classification (NCBI taxonomy): domain Eukaryota; kingdom Metazoa; phylum Chordata; class Amphibia; order Anura; family Eleutherodactylidae; genus Eleutherodactylus; species Eleutherodactylus coqui. The sequence continues at coordinate 12,171,932 of NC_089845.1, forward strand.
TAGTATTCTAAAATCAATATTCAAATAAACGCTTGAATATACCTTTTTACATATGATTCTATATCCAAATTCTACTAGCAACTTCCGGAATGTTTTACATATAATACATAACATTATATAACCAAATAACTAATGTCACATTTATTACACTGTTTCCTTATCTTTCTTATGTTAGGTTATTGATTAATAATGATTGACCCCTATCATTCCCCCATTTGGACATCAGAGCCACCATTATCTCCTGGTTCTGTCACCCATAGGTGCCGGGTTCCCAGGTAGGAATGGTGCACTCTATGTCCATCAAGATATGAAGACATAATATCAAATATTGCAAGTCAATCAAGTTTACAATACAGTAATCTTAGATTTATCAACATCAATATCGTCATCGTCATATTAGACACTTAAAGGGGTGTAGAAAATCGGCATTCAGTACATTTAGCTGTGCATAAAATTATTACCTTAATTGCAATATATATATATATATATATATATATATATATACACATAAGATTATACTAGTCGGACGATTGCAGAGTAGCTGTTACTTCTGTTGCCTTAATTCGTTGGCATTTCCTGATTTCATTAGAGTCACAAGTAAAATTACAACATTCTTCAGCCAACGCAACATTTCTCACCTAAAACCGAGTTATATTCGTCCAATGTATATATTCAATGGTATCGCAATGGGGACAATATTCAAATAAATTAAGGAAGGTGTTTTCCTGAACAACATTGTCATCTACTACATCACTATCATTGTGAACTATTGAGCGTATGTCTCGAAGAGTCTCTACAGGAGTGGGGACAGATAATAGAAAAGTCCGCAAAATGTCCTCTCCACTCCTGAGGTTGGGCATACACGTGTGGGAAATATTTGCCCATCCAGTCCATCGCTTGTCCATGTGGATCGTTCGTAGTGGTGTTTCCCAATAAGAAGACAGTCCAATAAGACAAAAATGCAAAATTCAAAATCAAAATGTCCATTACCTCCCCCACCCAAACAACGCCGGGATCCCACCCATCACTTTTCCTCTGGCTCGGGAACTTTCTTGCAGTGGGAGGCATGTATCCACTTTTACAGAAGTAGGCGTTGACAACAGAACTTGGTATGGTCGTCAAACCTTGGGTCCAAGGCCTTTACTACGTGTCTTTTTGTGACCACCCAATCTCCAGGTGGCAAGAAATGAGTCCCCTCTAGGTTGTCAGGGTCTGGAATTGGGGAAAACACTAGATCGGGTGTTATTTTCAGTTTACGACATAGTTCTTGTACATATTCAATAACCTTATCACACCCCTGCTGTAGGGCCTGTGGATGGTACAGAGCCAAACATGGCATAGAGCCAAACAACACTTCTTTTAACTTAAGCATATAATTTTAGTTCTTTCAACTTTGTTAAACTCTGCGGGTGATATGGAGTGTAAAACGCTTGTTCCACCCCAAGGCTGACATCACCTTTCGCATCACTTAACCTGTAAATTGTGTACCTCTGTCACTCTCAATTGTCTCTAGTTCCCCAAATCTACATACAAGTTCTGACACAAGTTTAGCCACTGTACATTGTGCGGTGGCTTTGAACAGGTCCACGCACACAAGGACGTACTCATACCTGCCTGATTTGGGAAGCTGGATGTAATCGATTTGTAATCTCTGAATAGGATACAGTGGTCACTTCACATGCCTTCACATATGCCTTCGCCAACCTGTCCAACCCTGGAGCATACCATACCTTGTCCATAACAGAAACCATGGCATTCCGAGAGGCATGCACTTTCCCGTGAGCTAGGACGGCGAGGTGGGGGTAGGCAGCCGCTGGTACATCATCTACGTCCCGTAGGACGCCAAATCCCAAATCAACAAGAGTGGTGGGACCAAGATCCAACTTACAGCACAAGGGGTCTTGCGTACTGTCCAGGAGGGCTGCAGCCTTGGCTGCCCTATCCCCTTGCTCTCTGGTGACTGCCCCTGCGTGTGTGCTTTAACCTTTATTATGGCCACCTGTCCTGGCAACATGATAGCTTAATGGGCTTGCATTGTGCCGTGAGAAAGCTCCTGGACCGCCAGATGGGTCCATAATCGTGTGCAGTACCAAAGGCGTACCTGGAATCAGTGTAGATATTAGTAGTGGTATATTTTTCAATCGTACAGGCCTCAGTTCCTGCGCTGACATGTGTGGCGGCAGTGGCTTTTGTACAAGCATCTCATTCAGTGTGACTACTTCAAAACCTGTTACAAACCTTCCTTTGTCATTCAGGTATCTAGATCCATCCACAAACATTTCAAGGTGGGGGTTTAGGAGGGGTTTGTCAGTGACATGTGCGAACCCAGCTGTCACAATCATGCTGGTGTTCTGCGTCAAAGGCCTCCTCTTCATCATCAGTCAGAGAATTTGCAAAGAGCTGGTCCTCTGTACTTACTCCCCCATTTGAATCAGTGTCACCTAATGGCAATAAGGTGGCCGGATTCAAAGGTGGTGCAACGTTGAAATGAGACATTGGATGAAGAGTATACTGCAAGTTCCATTTTTGATCTGTCTAGCACGGGACAGATGTCTATGGCTTACCTGTGTCAGGATACCATGTATGTCATGTGGGGTGTAGATCACCATGGTGTGATCTAGGACAACGTCAGAACTTTTGTCCATTAGTGCCTGAACTGCTAGAACCGCTCGGACGCAGGATGGAGACCCTCTAGCCACCGCGTCAAGATGGGCACTGTAGTATGCTACAGGTCGCTTTTTGTGTCAGTACAGCGGTGGCGTGTCCCTCCATCTCAGTGACGTACATTTGGAAAGGGTTGTCATAGTCTGGCAGCCCCAGTGACTTTCAGCTGATAGAAGGCTGACTCGGCCTGCGGGGTCAGAGCAAATGGCCGTGAACCCAAACAGTCGTACAGAGGCTGCATGGTCATGGAGGCAGAGCGTCCATTGCCAATAGTATGAAACCAGTCCCAAGAAGGTACGCAACTGGGCATGGGAGGTGGGAAGTTGCATGTCACTTACCACCTTCGTGCGTTCCGGCGTCAGGTGCTTAGTACCTGGACCTAGGCAGTGGCCCAGGAACACTACGTGAGACTTGCAGAACTGAAGTTTCTCTTTGCTGGCTTTGCAGCCATTCTACTCTGATGGAGGAAACACAAAAGGCTTAGTGATGCATTGAGGTAACTATTTGTGTCAGCAGTACATAAAAGTAAATTAAAAACAAATCATCAACATATTACAAGAGGGCGGTGCCCTCGCGAATTGGCCAGGCGTCTAATACCAGTTTCATGAATCTGGTGAACTGGTATTGGGCTATACTGTGCCCCTTGTGGCAGCACTATCCAACAGTACTGCTTTCCTCTGAAATTAAATACAAACAAATACAGACAGTCTGTCGAGGTCCGTCTGACTGGTAGCCCAAAGGCTCAAAGGAACGACACTAAGAACTTGTTTCTCTGCGTGCGTAAAAGTGAAGACAGGTAGAGGTGTTGCTAGGTCTGCTGCCATCCGACAGAAGGTCGGGTGACTTTCAGACCTGGGGTGTATACGAGCCTCACCGGACGAGTGAAGTTCGATACAAGATCCCAAGGATCCCATCATTTCGGTTCCCAATATGCTTTCAGGACTTTCCAGCACAAGGAAGCGCATGAGGCATCGTGACCCTTTAAACATTACCTCTAGTGGTTCAGTTTCTGCCAGCTGAATTGGCATTCCTGAAACCCCTTGCACCAATTACTGCTAGATAATCAAGCTGGTATTCTATTAAAATAGATCAGAACCTTGTTGCAAAAAAAATATAAAAATTAAATTTAAAAATTTTGAAATTGCTGACCTGCAATACCTGGATCACCTATGTCAGATATCCAGTTCCTTGTGCTAAGCAATGACTCAGGAATTGGAGTTTGTCTTGGAGGTGGCTTACTATTTGTCAGGACCTGCGGAAAGCTGAGTTTCTGCAGTAGCTATCAAGACAAATGCATGAGCCGGATCTACCAAGAGAGCAGTTAGTTTACAAAACCTCCTCTGAACTGTCATTTGAGGTCTCAACCCGTACCGATCCATCCGGTGAAAATTTGATGGATGCAGATAAGGCTTGTAAGATATTAGTACAAATAACAGACATGAATTACAACAAGGCAGAATAATCCACAAACATGTATTCATATTGGAATATGATATTCTTTAAGCAAATTCATTATTAATCTGATCCTGCCTGCAATGTCTCATCAAATTTGAGAAGAGAAAAAAAAAACTTCCTAACTGCCCAAGCTCCTCACCCCCTCCTTTGTAGACAAAAGAAGGATGAAACATTACCTACTTTTACATTATCTAGCTCCACCCCTTCGATGGTGGTCATCTGCATGTCTCTCCTACAGAACATTCTCTCAGAGACAGTGCAGTACTAACAGCATTTAGCAGTGATATAGACGTCCAACCAATCACAGAACTGACATTTACACAAAAAGCAAAAATATATATATATATATCTTAAAATCCCTATGTTCTCTATTTTTAAGAACGTATAATTCACATAATTCATTACAAGTTTCTTATTTCATCAGCGTCTTTCTTCCTTTCTATGACACTGAATTTTATCTCTATGAAACAATAGCTAAGATATTAATAAGCAACTAAAACATTCAGACTTTAAACAGCATTAATTATTAGTAATTACAAGACGTATACTTCTCTCCTAGGCTGGTCTGTGTTGAGGGTGGAAGAACACCTCTTCCTATTGTTCTTCCCTCCCATCTCCTTACATCACCTAGCTCCACCCCCTGTGGTCTGGCTCAGTGTTTGGTCTTTCTTGCCTCATTTAGTTTCTAGCCACCGGACAGTATATACCATATAACACAATCTAACTCTCATACGGGCCCTTCATTAATACACGAATTCACACTCACTGGGGTTTTTAATTCACTCATACACAGACTGATAAGTATCTCATGTGAAGTAGAAACTGGGATTGTATTTACTGTACATAGAACTTCCCATATTGAACAAAGTATATATATATATATTCAATATATATATATCTAATATAATACAACATAGGGCAGCCAAATATAACCAATTCTCAATTCACATTTCTTTGCAAAGACAAGTAGGCCCTCTAGTCTACAGAGAAACTTCTCCAGACAGATAGCAAAGCTGTATAACAGGTTCCACTGCCTGTGACCATCTTCTATTGTGTGTAAATAACCTGGGCTGACTATTTAAGATTAACCCAGAATGTAATACACTTGCCCCCACCTTACAAAACTGCAAATTCACACTCACTAAGGCCTCATGTCCACGGGGAAAATGAGATCCGCTGCAGATTCTACATGTAGAATCTGCAGCGGGTCCCTCCTGCCCCGCGGACATGAGCGCTGAAAATAGAAATTTAAAAGCATTTACCTATCCGTAGCGGGCGGCGAAGGTCAGCTGTTCCTCACGGCCGGATCTTCATTTTCGGCCGGCGGATGAATTCCTGACGCCGGCGGCACGTCGCCGGCACGTCGTCGACGTGCCGCGCGCATGCGCCGGGCACATCCGCCGAGCCGAAGCAAGGGAGATGCGGCCGTGAGGAAGAGCAGAGCTTCGCGGCCCGCTGCGGGTGAGTAAATGCTTTTAATTCCTATTTTAGGTCTCCCGCGGATCCGGACGGCTTCCATAGGCTTCAATAGAAGCCCGCGGGAGCCGTCCCCGCGGGAAACCCACATGAAAATGGAGCATGGTCCAGATTTTTTCATGCTCCATTTTTTTTTAAATGCCTTTTATTGACGATCCGCGGGTATTTATCTACCCGCGGGTGGTCAATGCATCCCTATGGGGTGCGGATCCGCGCGCGGGAGATCCGCTGCGGATTTTAAATCACATTTTGCCCGTGGACATGAGCCCTAAGGGGGTTTTATTCATTCCTATACGGACTGATAATATGTGAAGTAGAAATTGGGATTGTATTTACTGTACACCAGACTTCCAATAATGAGCGAATTATGTATAGATAAGAAAAACTCTTAGTACCGCGGTTTTTACACGATTCGCTCAGAATAGGCTACCCAATGACAAACACAATACAACTTATGCCCATTTCTACCTACATACTGATATTCACCACACTGCGACCACTCAGCGGCCAATATATTATAGGGGGCTTTATTCCACCCTGGCATAATTAACAATTCATCGGACACGTCTTTGTTCTTAGCTACCGACATTTTCGTACTATTTTGGATTTTCTTAAACGGCAACATTTTCACACTATGCAAGATTATCACAAGAAATTCTTCAACTATCAGTTTATCAAAATTTTCCTTTAAAACAAACTAGTGTATTACTCTCTGCGTAATCCTGTTCACAGCGCTATTAATGTATTGCTGCAAGGAGCAAGACTTAGTTCAAATTACGCTTTTAAAGAGAGTTAGACACTATAAAAGGTTCATACTGTAGTTGATTGGGACCCTAATAAGTGGGATGGGGACCAATATTCATTTGCCAATTTCTTTAGCTATCTTTCACACCTTATCCTCTTTACCAGCAGTATGGACAATGGCTGGCGGCT